>NW_027637521.1:76996-209496 GCF_951216825.1 Electrona antarctica
CAGAGCGTTAGACCCGACTGCTAGTTCTGGAGAGAGCGTTAGACCCGACTTGCTAGTTCTGGAGAGAGCGTTAGACCCGACTGCTAGTTCTGGAGAGAGCGTTAGACCCGACTGCTAGTTCTGGCCAGAGCGTTAGACCCGACTGCTAGTTCTGGCCAGAGCGTTAGACCCGACTGCTAGTTCTGGCCAGAGCGTTAGACCCGACTGCTAGTTCTGGCCAGAGCGTTAGACCCGACTGCTAGTTCTGGCCAGAGGCGTTAGACCCCGACTGCTAGTTCTGGCAGAGCGTTAGACCCGAATGCTAGTTCTGGAGAGAGCGTTAGACCCGACTGCTAGTTCTGGAGAGAGCGTTAGACCCGACTGCTAGTTCTGGAGAGAGCGTTAGACCCGACTGCTAGTTCTGGAGAGAGCGTTAGACCCGACTGCTAGTTCTGGAGAGAGCGTTAGACCCGACTGCTAGTTCTGGAGAGAGCGTTATACCCGACTGCTAGTTCGGAGCCAGAGCGTTAGACCCGACTGCTAGTTTCTGGTGAGAGCGTTAGACCCGACTGCTAGTTCTGGCCCGAGAGCGTTAGACCCGACTGCTAGTTCTGGCGAGAGCGTTAGACCCGACTGCTAGTTCTGGAGAAGCGTTAGACCCGACTGCTAGTTCTGGAGAGAGCGTTAGACCCGACTGCTAGTTCTGGCCAGAGCGTTAGACCCGACTGCTAGTTCTGGCCAGAGCGTTAGACCCGACTGCTAGTTCTGGGCCAGAGCGTTAGACCCGACTGCTAGTTCTGGAGAGAGCGTTAGACCCGACTGCTAGTTCTGGAGAGAGCGTTAGACCCGACTGCTAGTTCTGGAGAGAGCGTTAGACCCGACTGCTAGTTCTGGAGAGAGCGTTAGACCCGACTGCTAGTTCTGGCCAGAGCGTTAGACCCGACTGCTAGTTCTGGCCAGAGCGTTAGACCCGACTGCTAGTTCTGGCCAGAGCGTTAGACCCGACTGCTAGTTCTGGCCAGAGCGTTAGACCCGACTGCTAGTTCTGGCCAGAGCGTTAGACCCGACTGCTAGTTCTGGAGAGAGCGTTAGACCCGACTGCTAGTTCTGTGAGAGAGCGTTAGACCCGACTGCTAGTTCTGGAGAGAGCGTTAGACCCGACTGCTAGTTCTGGAGAGAGCGTTAGACCCGACTGCTAGTTCTGGAGAGAGCGTTATACCCGACTGCTAGTTCTGGCCAGAGCGTTAGACCCGACTGCTAGTTCTGGTGCAGAGCGTTAGACCCGACTGCTAGTTCTGGCCAGAGCGTTAGACCCGACTGCTAGTTCTGGTGAGAGCGTTAGACCCGACTGCTAGTTCTGGCCAGAGCGTTAGACCGGACTGCTAGTTCTGGCCAGAGCGTTAGACCCGACTGCTAGTTCTGGCAGAGAGCGTTAGACCGACTGCTAGTTCTGGCCAGAGCGTTAGACCCGACTGCTAGTTCTGGTAGAGAGCGTTAGACCCGACTGCTAGTTCTGGCCAGAGCGTTAGACCGGACTGCTAGTTCTGGCCAGAGCGTTAGACCCGACTGCTAGTTCTGGCCAGAGCGTTAGACCCGACTGCTAGTTCTGGCCAGAGCGTTAGACCCGACTGCTAGTTCTGGCCAGAGCGTTAGACCCGACTGCTAGTTCTGTGCCAGAGCGTTAGACCCGACTGCTAGTTCTGGCCAGAGCGTTAGACCCGACTGCTAGTTCTGGCCAGAGCGTTAGACCCGACTGCTAGTTCTGGCCAGAGGCGTTAGACCCGACTGCTAGTTCTGGCCAGAGCGTTAGACCCGACTGCTAGTTCTGGCCAGAGCGTTAGACCCGACTGCTAGTTCTGGCCAGAGCGTTAGACCCGACTGCTAGTTCTGGCCAGAGCGTTAGACCCGACTGCTAGTTCTGGCCAGAGCGTTAGACCCGACTGCTACAGTTCTGGCCAGAGCGTTAGACCCGACTGCTAGTTCTGGCCAGAGCGTTAGACCCGACTGCTAGTTCTGGCCAGAGCGTTAGACCCGACTGCTAGTTCTGGCCAGAGCGTTAGACCCGACTGCTAGTTCTGGCCAGAGCGTTAGACCCGACTGCTAGTTCTGGCCAGAGCGTTAGACCCGACTGCTAGTTCTGGCCAGAGCGTTAGACCGACTGCTAGTTCTGGCCAGAGCGTTAGACCCGACTGCTAGTTCTGGCCAGAGCGTTAGACCCGACTGCTAGTTCTGGCCAGAGCGTTAGACCCGACTGCTAGTTCTGGCCAGAGCGTTAGACCCGACTGCTAGTTCTGGCCAGAGCGTTAGACCCGGACTGCTAGTTCTGGCCAGAGCGTTAGACCCGACTGCTAGTTCTGGCCAGAGCGTTAGACCCGGACTGCTAGTTCTGGCCAGAGCGTTAGACCCGACTGCTAGTTCTGGCAGAGCGTTAGACCCGACTGCTAGTTCTGGAGAGAGCGTTAGACCCGACTGCTAGTTCTGGAGAGAGCGTTAGACCGACTGCTAGTTCTGGAGAGAGCGTTAGACCCGACTGCTAGTTCTGGAGAGAGCGTTAGACCCGACTGCTAGTTCTGGAGAGAGCGTTAGACCCGACTGCTAGTTCTGGCCAGAGCGTTATACCCGACTGCTAGTTCTGGCCAGAGCGTTAGACCCGACTGCTAGTTCTGGTGAGAGCGTTAGACCCGACTGCTAGTTCTGGCCAGAGCGTTAGACCCGACTGCTAGTTCTGGCGAGAGCGTTAGACCCCGACTGCTAGTTCTGGCCAGAGCGTTAGACCGGGACTGCTAGTTCTGGCCAGAGCGTTAGACCCGACTGCTAGTTCTGGCCAGAAGCGTTAGACCGGACTGCTAGTTCTGGCCAGAGCGTTAGACCCGACTGCTAGTTTCTGGCTGAGAGCGTTAGACCGGACTGCTAGTTCTGGCCAGAGCGTTAGACCGGACTGCTAGTTCTGGCCAGAGCGTTAGACCCGACTGCTAGTTCTGGCCAGAGCGTTAGACCCGACTGCTAGTTCTGGCCAGAGCGTTAGACCCGACTGCTAGTTCTGGCCAGAGCGTTAGACCCGACTGCTAGTTCTGGCCAGAGCGTTAGACCCGACTGCTAGTTTCTGGTCCAGAGCGTTAGACCCGACTGCTAGTTCTGGCCAGAGCGTTAGACCCGACTGCTAGTTCTGGCCAGAGCGTTAGACCCGACTGCTAGTTCTGGCCAGAGCGTTAGACCCCGACTGCTAGTTCTGGCCAGAGCGTTAGACCCGACTGCTAGTTCTGGCCAGAGCGTTAGACCCGACTGCTAGTTCTGGCCAGAGCGTTAGACCCGACTGCTAGTTCTGGCCAGAGCGTTAGACCCGACTGCTAGTTCTGGCCAGAGCGTTAGACCCGACTGCTAGTTCTGCCAGAGCGTTAGACCCGACTGCTAGTTCTGGCCAGAGCGTTAGACCCGACTGCTAGTTCTGGCCAGAGCGTTAGACCCGACTGCTAGTTCTGGCCAGAGCGTTAGACCCGACTGCTAGTTCTGGGCCAGAGCGTTAGACCCCGACTGCTAGTTCTGGCCAGAGCGTTAGACCCGACTGCTAGTTCTGGCCAGAGCGTTAGACCGGACTGCTAGTTCTGGCCAGAGCGTTAGACCCGACTGCTAGTTCTGGCCAGAGCGTTAGACCCGACTGCTAGTTCTGGCCAGAGCGTTAGACCCGACTGCTAGTTCTGGCCAGAGCGTTAGACCCGACTGGCTAGTTCTGGGCCAGAGCGTTAGACCCGACTGCTAGTTCTGGCCAGAGCGTTAGACCCGACTGCTAGTTCTGGCCAGAGCGTTAGACCCGACTGCTAGTTCTGGCCAGAGCGTTAGACCCGACTGCTAGTTCTGGCCAGAGCGTTAGACCCGACTGCTAGTTCTGGCCAGAGCGTTAGACCCGACTGCTAGTTCTGGCCAGAGCGTTAGACCCGACTGCTAGTTCTGGCCAGAGCGTTAGACCCGACTGCTAGTTCTGGCCAGAGCGTTAGACCCGACTGCTAGTTCTGGCCAGAGCGTTAGACCCGACTGCTAGTTCTGGCCAGAGCGTTAGACCCGACTGCTAGTTCTGGCCAGAGCGTTAGACCCGACTGCTAGTTCTGGCCAGAGCGTTAGACCCGACTGCTAGTTCTGGCCAGAGCGTTAGACCCGACTGCTAGTTCTGGCCAGAGCGTTAGACCCGACTGCTAGTTCTGGCCAGAGCGTTAGACCCGACTGCTAGTTCTGGCCAGAGCGTTAGACCCGACTGCTAGTTCTGGCCAGAGCGTTAGACCCGACTGCTAGTTCTGGCCAGAGCGTTAGACCCGACTGCTAGTTCTGGCCAGAGCGTTAGACCCGACTGCTAGTTCTGGCCAGAGCGTTAGACCCGACTGCTAGTTCTGGCCAGAGCGTTAGACCCGACTGCTAGTTCTGGCCAGAGCGTTAGACCCGACTGCTAGTTCTGGCCAGAGCGTTAGACCCGACTGCTAGTTCTGGCCAGAGCGTTAGACCCGACTGCTAGTTCTGGCCAGAGCGTTAGACCCGACTGCTAGTTCTGGCCAGAGCGTTAGACCCGACTGCTAGTTCTGGCCAGAGCGTTAGACCCGACTGCTAGTTCTGGCCAGAGCGTTAGACCCGACTGCTAGTTCTGGCCAGAGCGTTAGACCCGACTGCTAGTTCTGGCCAGAGCGTTAGACCCGACTGCTAGTTCTGGCCAGAGCGTTAGACCCGACTGCTAGTTCTGGCCAGAGCGTTAGACCCGACTGCTAGTTCTGGCCAGAGCGTTAGACCCGACTGCTAGTTCTGGCCAGAGCGTTAGACCCGACTGCTAGTTCTGGCCAGAGCGTTAGACCCGACTGCTAGTTCTGGCCAGAGCGTTAGACCCGACTGCTAGTTCTGGCCAGAGCGTTAGACCCGACTGCTAGTTCTGGCCAGAGCGTTAGACCCGACTGCTAGTTCTGGCCAGAGCGTTAGACCCGACTGCTAGTTCTGGCCAGAGCGTTAGACCCGACTGCTAGTTCTGGCCAGAGCGTTAGACCCGACTGCTAGTTCTGGCCAGAGCGTTAGACCCGACTGCTAGTTCTGGCCAGAGCGTTAGACCCGACTGCTAGTTCTGGCCAGAGCGTTAGACCCGACTGCTAGTTCTGGCCAGAGCGTTAGACCCGACTGCTAGTTCTGGCCAGAGCGTTAGACCCGACTGCTAGTTCTGGCCAGAGCGTTAGACCCGACTGCTAGTTCTGGCCAGAGCGTTAGACCCGACTGCTAGTTCTGGCCAGAGCGTTAGACCCGACTGCTAGTTCTGGCCAGAGCGTTAGACCCGACTGCTAGTTCTGGCCAGAGCGTTAGACCCGACTGCTAGTTCTGGCCAGAGCGTTAGACCCGACTGCTAGTTCTGGCCAGAGCGTTAGACCCGACTGCTAGTTCTGGCCAGAGCGTTAGACCCGACTGCTAGTTCTGGCCAGAGCGTTAGACCCGACTGCTAGTTCTGGCCAGAGCGTTAGACCCGACTGCTAGTTCTGGCCAGAGCGTTAGACCCGACTGCTAGTTCTGGCCAGAGCGTTAGACCCGACTGCTAGTTCTGGCCAGAGCGTTAGACCCGACTGCTAGTTCTGGCCAGAGCGTTAGACCCGACTGCTAGTTCTGGCCAGAGCGTTAGACCCGACTGCTAGTTCTGGCCAGAGCGTTAGACCCGACTGCTAGTTCTGGCCAGAGCGTTAGACCCGACTGCTAGTTCTGGCCAGAGCGTTAGACCCGACTGCTAGTTCTGGCCAGAGCGTTAGACCCGACTGCTAGTTCTGGCCAGAGCGTTAGACCCGACTGCTAGTTCTGGCCAGAGCGTTAGACCCGACTGCTAGTTCTGGCCAGAGCGTTAGACCCGACTGCTAGTTCTGGCCAGAGCGTTAGACCCGACTGCTAGTTCTGGCCAGAGCGTTAGACCCGACTGCTAGTTCTGGCCAGAGCGTTAGACCCGACTGCTAGTTCTGGCCAGAGCGTTAGACCCGACTGCTAGTTCTGGCCAGAGCGTTAGACCCGACTGCTAGTTCTGGCCAGAGCGTTAGACCCGACTGCTAGTTCTGGCCAGAGCGTTAGACCCGACTGCTAGTTCTGGCCAGAGCGTTAGACCCGACTGCTAGTTCTGGCCAGAGCGTTAGACCCGACTGCTAGTTCTGGCCAGAGCGTTAGACCCGACTGCTAGTTCTGGCCAGAGCGTTAGACCCGACTGCTAGTTCTGGCCAGAGCGTTAGACCCGACTGCTAGTTCTGGCCAGAGCGTTAGACCCGACTGCTAGTTCTGGCCAGAGCGTTAGACCCGACTGCTAGTTCTGGCCAGAGCGTTAGACCCGACTGCTAGTTCTGGCCAGAGCGTTAGACCCGACTGCTAGTTCTGGCCAGAGCGTTAGACCCGACTGCTAGTTCTGGCCAGAGCGTTAGACCCGACTGCTAGTTCTGGCCAGAGCGTTAGACCCGACTGCTAGTTCTGGCCAGAGCGTTAGACCCGACTGCTAGTTCTGGCCAGAGCGTTAGACCCGACTGCTAGTTCTGGCCAGAGCGTTAGACCCGACTGCTAGTTCTGGCCAGAGCGTTAGACCCGACTGCTAGTTCTGGCCAGAGCGTTAGACCCGACTGCTAGTTCTGGCCAGAGCGTTAGACCCGACTGCTAGTTCTGGCCAGAGCGTTAGACCCGACTGCTAGTTCTGGCCAGAGCGTTAGACCCGACTGCTAGTTCTGGCCAGAGCGTTAGACCCGACTGCTAGTTCTGGCCAGAGCGTTAGACCCGACTGCTAGTTCTGGCCAGAGCGTTAGACCCGACTGCTAGTTCTGGCCAGAGCGTTAGACCCGACTGCTAGTTCTGGCCAGAGCGTTAGACCCGACTGCTAGTTCTGGCCAGAGCGTTAGACCCGACTGCTAGTTCTGGCCAGAGCGTTAGACCCGACTGCTAGTTCTGGCCAGAGCGTTAGACCCGACTGCTAGTTCTGGCCAGAGCGTTAGACCCGACTGCTAGTTCTGGCCAGAGCGTTAGACCCGACTGCTAGTTCTGGCCAGAGCGTTAGACCCGACTGCTAGTTCTGGCCAGAGCGTTAGACCCGACTGCTAGTTCTGGCCAGAGCGTTAGACCCGACTGCTAGTTCTGGCCAGAGCGTTAGACCCGACTGCTAGTTCTGGCCAGAGCGTTAGACCCGACTGCTAGTTCTGGCCAGAGCGTTAGACCCGACTGCTAGTTCTGGCCAGAGCGTTAGACCCGACTGCTAGTTCTGGCCAGAGCGTTAGACCCGACTGCTAGTTCTGGCCAGAGCGTTAGACCCGACTGCTAGTTCTGGCCAGAGCGTTAGACCCGACTGCTAGTTCTGGCCAGAGCGTTAGACCCGACTGCTAGTTCTGGCCAGAGCGTTAGACCCGACTGCTAGTTCTGGCCAGAGCGTTAGACCCGACTGCTAGTTCTGGCCAGAGCGTTAGACCCGACTGCTAGTTCTGGCCAGAGCGTTAGACCCGACTGCTAGTTCTGGCCAGAGCGTTAGACCCGACTGCTAGTTCTGGCCAGAGCGTTAGACCCGACTGCTAGTTCTGGCCAGAGCGTTAGACCCGACTGCTAGTTCTGGCCAGAGCGTTAGACCCGACTGCTAGTTCTGGCCAGAGCGTTAGACCCGACTGCTAGTTCTGGCCAGAGCGTTAGACCCGACTGCTAGTTCTGGCCAGAGCGTTAGACCCGACTGCTAGTTCTGGCCAGAGCGTTAGACCCGACTGCTAGTTCTGGCCAGAGCGTTAGACCCGACTGCTAGTTCTGGCCAGAGCGTTAGACCCGACTGCTAGTTCTGGCCAGAGCGTTAGACCCGACTGCTAGTTCTGGCCAGAGCGTTAGACCCGACTGCTAGTTCTGGCCAGAGCGTTAGACCCGACTGCTAGTTCTGGCCAGAGCGTTAGACCCGACTGCTAGTTCTGGCCAGAGCGTTAGACCCGACTGCTAGTTCTGGCCAGAGCGTTAGACCCGACTGCTAGTTCTGGCCAGAGCGTTAGACCCGACTGCTAGTTCTGGCCAGAGCGTTAGACCCGACTGCTAGTTCTGGCCAGAGCGTTAGACCCGACTGCTAGTTCTGGCCAGAGCGTTAGACCCGACTGCTAGTTCTGGCCAGAGCGTTAGACCCGACTGCTAGTTCTGGCCAGAGCGTTAGACCCGACTGCTAGTTCTGGCCAGAGCGTTAGACCCGACTGCTAGTTCTGGCCAGAGCGTTAGACCCGACTGCTAGTTCTGGCCAGAGCGTTAGACCCGACTGCTAGTTCTGGCCAGAGCGTTAGACCCGACTGCTAGTTCTGGCCAGAGCGTTAGACCCGACTGCTAGTTCTGGCCAGAGCGTTAGACCCGACTGCTAGTTCTGGCCAGAGCGTTAGACCCGACTGCTAGTTCTGGCCAGAGCGTTAGACCCGACTGCTAGTTCTGGCCAGAGCGTTAGACCCGACTGCTAGTTCTGGCCAGAGCGTTAGACCCGACTGCTAGTTCTGGCCAGAGCGTTAGACCCGACTGCTAGTTCTGGAGAGAGCGTTAGACCCGACTGCTAGTTCTGGCCAGAGCGTTAGACCCGACTGCTAGTTCTGGAGAGAGCGTTAGACCCGACTGCTAGTTCTGGCCAGAGCGTTAGACCCGACTGCTAGTTCTGGCCAGAGCGTTAGACCCGACTGCTAGTTCTGGCCAGAGCGTTAGACCCGACTGCTAGTTCTGGCCAGAGCGTTAGACCCGACTGCTAGTTCTGGCCAGAGCGTTAGACCCGACTGCTAGTTCTGGAGAGAGCGTTAGACCCGACTGCTAGTTCTGGCCAGAGCGTTAGACCCGACTGCTAGTTCTGGCCAGAGCGTTAGACCCGACTGCTAGTTCTGGCCAGAGCGTTAGACCCGACTGCTAGTTCTGGCCAGAGCGTTAGACCCGACTGCTAGTTCTGGCCAGAGCGTTAGACCCGACTGCTAGTTCTGGCCAGAGCGTTAGACCCGACTGCTAGTTCTGGCCAGAGCGTTAGACCCGACTGCTAGTTCTGGCCAGAGCGTTAGACCCGACTGCTAGTTCTGGCCAGAGCGTTAGACCCGACTGCTAGTTCTGGCCAGAGCGTTAGACCCGACTGCTAGTTCTGGCCAGAGCGTTAGACCCGACTGCTAGTTCTGGCCAGAGCGTTAGACCCGACTGCTAGTTCTGGCCAGAGCGTTAGACCCGACTGCTAGTTCTGGCCAGAGCGTTAGACCCGACTGCTAGTTCTGGCCACCAGTGGTGGGACAACAAGTATACTCCAATGTCTTGTGATATTATGAAACTACAACTTTTCAGATGACATTAAATATGACTAAAACGGAATGGAGTTTTTGTCAAAAGACTATAATGACTAAAAGTACATTAGTACAAAATAGCTGTCAAATTCAACACAGGCCATTATGACCGTAGGGGGGGGGGGGGGGGGTCATAATGCCTCCTCAACCAACCTTGTGTAACGATGTTCTCTCCACCAGCTGAAAGGGGGAGGGGTCTATGCGGATTTGATCGATGTCCATTGGCTTCTCCATCTCTGACTCCTCCCACGCTTTGATCTGCAAGCGGCCAATGAGAAACGAGGTCAGACGGCTGACATTGCTATAAAGACATCCAGCTTTAACCCATTTTGACCTGAGATCAGATTCTAAAAATGTCTTCTACATCCTGGCAGTTTTCTGAAAAAGCTATGTTTCTGTGTCAGTCGTTCTTCGATTTTTCAAAAATAGCAGACCTACAAGCTCGTAGCGCGCCACTCGGTGCCGCGCTATGAGCTTATAGGTCTGCTATTTTTCAATAGCTAAAGCATAACATAATGCTAACTGTGTCTACTGTATATATATTAATATACAATTTACTGTATGTGAATGTTGAAACTGTTAATGGCCACAAAGACATGCAGGAACGTGAATGTGTACGTGTTGGTGTGATTTGTGTGGGAATAAAAGTGTGTGTGTGTGTGTGCGTGCGTGTGCGTGCGCGCGTGTGTGAGCTTGTAGATCGGCTATTTTCAGCAAGTGTAAAATCAGTCATTACGACGGCATCAAGGCCCGCCAAAATACATTTCAGTCGACTAAATCAACTGTAGATTTAGTCGACTAAAATCTTATGATATTTAGTCGACTAAAACTAGACTAACACTAAAACATTCCAGGTATATCTAAAATGTGACTAAAACTAAATGAAAACTATTCAAGAGACTATGACTAAAACTAAAATTTGCTGCCAAAAACAACACTGCATCACACTGACTTTACCTCATCTGGTGTCATTGTATCCGAGGAGGTGACGGCTCCTGAAGACAGACCGACTCTCTACAGTATGATCGGGTAGAGGGCAGCGGTTCTCAACCAGTGGTCCGGGGACCACCAGTGGTCCTCACCGGGGGTTCCAGGTGGTCCCCAGAGTTGGTAACCAAATGTGACCGGGTCTGGCAAATAGGGCCTCATCTCGACCAGAGTCATTTTTCAGTTTTTTTTTACAGATTATTAAAGTACAGAATGTAAGCTTTCATATGATGTATCATTCAATGAAATGAAAATATTTGAAGGAGATATGACCATTTTAAAATGATTGTGCCGTTTTACCCAAAGCTGAGAAAATCCCCTTTGAATGTTCACAACATTTCAACACCTAGAGCTGGCTAGCCTACTTTGACTTGTAAATGTATACATTTAATTTGCCCAAATCAATAATCTGTTGGAATGAAAACCTTCTTCAACATTCAAGCTGTGTTAATATGAAAAAAAAACGAAAATCACAAAAAAATAATCAAGTTTATTTTAGATTTTCTGCCTTTTCATTATAGGCGAGATGAGGACCATTTTGCTAGACCTGGTCACAAATGGACCCTTATTAGAACTTTAACTCTTGAGAGTGTACAATGAAACCAAATGGACCCGTATGGGTCCATTTGGTTTCATTTTAACGCTCTCAAGAGTTACATCATTGTTGTCTGAGAGGCTAAAGGTCATCAAAAGGTTTGTGGCTCAAATGCTGAATAAATAATGGACCTTGACATGAAAAGGGTTGAAAACCAAACCACTGACGGACGGCATTCATTTACGAAAAGAACACAAAAAGTTATATTTAAAGGTATATTCAGTGATTTCACTTAATTCAAATATCACTTATCTTTTCTTATTTTTTGGATAATCCTCCCACTATAAAGTGTGCTGACCATATAACCTGTACCCCAGTGAGCCCCTGGGGTCAAAAAACCCTAATTTCGGTTTGGGCTTTGGGTGGCAAAGCCTTCATCCAATGAGGATGAGAGGGGCCTTCCTCCAATCATGATGGAGTGGGGCGGGCCTTGGTGCACGTGCTGTTGTACTTCCCCCCCACTGTAGAGTGTGTGCATGTGCGCATCTTGTTACCGGGGCAGACCAGGGTTTTTTCCAAATCACCAAATCACTGAATGCTCCTTTATGGAGAGAAGAGGTTTCTGCCCGTGATTATCCAAAGTCAAACTCCCTGCCGTGTGTAATCAGGTGGTCGATTTATTCTCATTACAGTCAGCCTAACGATCGAGGAACAAAAGCATAATGGATATTTAATTTGAACATTTTCTGCTGCCGTCCTTGAATAAAGCAGCACTTAATCTAAAGCGGCAATTCTAAAAAACACAAAGTACTTTAGAAAGGGCATACAACATTGAAATAAACATCAAAGGAAAGTGAGGCGGACAAATTAGAAAAGTGGCAGGACAACGCAATAAACCAAATGTCATTTGGATAAATGTTATTTGTGTACAGCCAAACACCGAGTGATTCACCACGAAGACAAAAGTCTGCAATGTTCTTTGTGTTTGTGTATAATAATTGTATCCAATGGTAGCTTTTATCCAAGACGCTTTACATAGATTGTGCATTACATTCACCCATTCACACACCTTTACATAGATTGTGCATTGCATTCACCCATTCACACACCTTTACATAGATTGTGCATTACATTCACCCATTCACACACCTTTACATAGATTGTGCATTACATTCACCCATTCACACACCTTTACATAGATTGTGCATTACATTCACCCATTCACACACCTTTACATAGATTGTGCATTACATTCACCCATTCACACACCTTTACATAGATTGTGCATTACATTCACCCATTCACACACCTTTACATAGATTGTGCATTACATTCACCCATTCACACACCTTTACATAGATTGTGCATTACATTCACCCATTCACACACCTTTACATAGATTGTGCATTACATTCACACATTCACACACCTTTACATAGATTGTGCATTACATTCACCCATTCACACACCTTTACATAGATTGTGCATTACATTCACCCATTCACACACCTTTACATAGATTGTGCATTACATTCACACATTCACACACCTTTACATAGATTGTGCATTACATTCACCCATTCACACACCTTTACATAGATTGTGCATTACATTCACCCATTCACACACCTTTACATAGATTGTGCATTACATTCACCCATTCACACACCTTTACATAGATTGGAGTTATAATGTACACCAGGGGGTTAGGGGTTAGGGGTTATAATGTACACCAGGGGGTTAGGGGTTAGAATGTACACCAGGGGGTTAGGGGTTAGGGGTTATAATGTAAACCACACTGTGTGTCCTTGAAGTTAAAGGGTAAGACCACTTTTTTAGAGGTTTGGGTTGTTTTCTTACCTTATTATGGTCAAACTAGTCCAGTCCAGGAGTTATTTCGCTCCATAGTGCAGTTTTACAGAAAATATCGTTATAAAAATACCAGCCCATTGACTTCCATTGTAACGGGGAAACAGCTCTCAAAGTCACTATTTTAGTACGTAAACAAACACAAACAAAGTTGTTTCATACAATATAGAGCAACACCAAAACTCATGTGGTTTTATTTCTTCATAAAAATGGTAACTTCCTGTTGATTTTACTATATGAAGATCTGGATCCGGATCCATGGATCCAGTCCGGGTTTTCTTCTGAATAAAAATGGACAAATCAACAGGAAGTTAACATTTTTATGAAAAAATAAAACCACATGAGTTTTGGTGTTGCTCTATATTGTCTGAAACAACTTTGTTTGTGTTTGTTTACGAACTAAAAGAGTGATTTTGAGAGCTGTTTCCCCGTTACAATGGAAGTCAATGGGCTGGTATTTTTATAACGTTATTTTCTGTAAAACTGCACTATGGAGCGAAATAACTCCTGGACTGGACTAGTTTGACCATAATAAGGTAAGAAAACAACCCAAACCTCTAAAAAAAGTGGTCTTACCCTTTAAGATAAGACGGGGTCTATTAACGGCATGCCTGGGCCAGTCCATGACATCAGCACTATGACATCAGTCGTCTCCTAATTTGGGCAAGGTTTAAGCCCAAATTTGGGCAAGGTCTAAGCCCAAATTTGGGCAAGGTTTAAGCCCAAATTTGGGCAACGTCTAAGCCTTTACATCTGTAAGGCCTTCTGCAGATTTCAGCTGAGATGTGCCGTAATGACCGGAACTACTTATTCACCAAAATCCCAAACACGGGACTCAGGCCATCAATTAACACATTTGGAATTACTACAAATGTATATATTAATGGCAAATATCTCCAACAGCTGTATGTCCAAGAATCGGAACTATAAGCAAGTATTCAGAAACTTTAAGTAGCGTATAATGATGCCATGAGAATTTTACTCAAAAAGCCTAGATGGTGCAGTGCAAGTGAAAATGTTTGTGGCTGCAGGAGTCAATACTTTTCAAGCTGTTCTCCGGAACTTAATGCATAGATTAATGTGTCGCTTGGATGAGTCTGAATAGCATCATCATCAGGATAAATAACCCTGTCAAAAGCTGCACTAGATACTCCTCTAGCCTTAGAAAACATTGGCTTAAAAGCCTTTATTTATAACCGTCACAAATGCCTGTCTAACATGTACATTTGGACTGTTTTTTATTGGATGTATATTGTATTTTGTATGTTTTTCTATGGACCCTGAGTCTGCAATAAAGGCATTCATTCATTCGTTCGTTCGTTCGTTCGTTCGTTCGTTCGTTCGTTCGTTCGTTCGTTCGTTCGTTCGTTCGTTCATTCATTCATTCATTCATTCATTCATATAGCCCTTTAAGGTTAAAGACGTAAGGGGGCCTCAGCTTGTGCCCGGTGTGCTTCAAGTATAACATATCTCTGACTTGTGACTCCAAGGTTGGCCAAGGTTTCCATCCAACCTCCTTTGACTTCCATTAATTAAAAAAAGAAAAAAATCACACCGTGTGAAGTGAGGGGCACTCTTAATCGTACATCACCATAATGCAACTAAAATGGACACTATGACATAACATTGTCCATTCATTGTCGATGGGAATGTAATGTTTGTGTAGGACAAAGTTTGTACATCGACTCACTGGCCTTGGAACGCCTCGGGATCCACCAGGAGGAAGTCACTAATGTTGCTCTGGAGAGGAATGTCTCTCTGGTGGAGCTGTTGCCCCCGCGACCCGACTACGGATAAGCTGTTGAAGATGGATGGAAAGTTTGTGCACAGACACCAAAAGCTGGACATAGGAGCCCCTAAAAAATATACGTCAGAAACAAAAAAGGCGCTTGGAGGTACGTTTAGATCCAATGGATGGACGTCACCATCACGGAAGCAAAGCTTTATTGTTAACGCATTATAAACTAAGGACTCGTTGGATCTCGTCCTATAGGCGATCTGTGGCCATATTTATATCTCGTCCAATCTCGCTCTTAGCAGAAAAGGAGTCATCAGCCCATATCAGGACAGTATGGACATCTACTACATGTTGACGTTGTTGTCAGCCATTGCCTGACGTCCCGTTGTTCCGACTACTAACCCTAACCCTAACCCTGACGTCCCGTTGTTCCGACTACTACTAACCCTAACCCTAAAGGTGGTTGAACACTGGACGCGTTATTCGGAAAACCGATGGAGAAACGCCGCTAAAAAAAACGCGCTCCGTGTGCAGGGACCTTAACTCTGACCTCTTAACTGCTCCATGTAGAGGACCTTAACTCTGACCTCTTAACTGCTCCATGTAGAGGACCTTAACTCTGACCTCTTAACTGCTCCGTGTAGAGGACCTTAACTCTGACCTCTTAACTGCTCCATGTAGAGGACCTTAACTCTGACCTCTTAACTGCTCCATGTAGAGGACCTTAACTCTGACCTCTTAACTGCTCCATGTAGAGGACCTTAACTCTGACCTCTTAACTGCTCCATGTAGAGGACCTTAACTCTGACCTCTTAACTGCTCCATGTAGAGGACCTTAACTCTGACCTCTTAACTGCTCCATGTAGAGGACCTTAACTCTGACCTCTTAACTGCTCCATGTAGAGGACCTTAACTCTGACCTCTTAACTGCTCCATGTAGAGGACCTTAACTCTGACCTCTTAACTGCTCCGTGTGCAGGACCTTAACTCTGACCTCTTAACTGCTCCATGTAGAGGACCTTAACTCTGACCTCTTAACTGCTCCATGTAGAGGACCTTAACTCTGACCTCTTAACTGCTCCATGTAGAGGACCTTAACTCTGACCTCTTAACTGCTCCATGTAGAGGACCTTAACTCTGACCTCTTAACTGCTCCATGTGCAGGACCTTAACTCTGACCTCTTAACTGCTCCGTGTAGAGGACCTTAACTCTGACCTCTTAACTGCTCCGTGTAGAGGACCTTAACTCTGACCTCTTAACTGCTCTGTGTGCAGGGACCTTAACTCTGACCTCTTAACTGCTCCATGTAGAGGACCTTAACTCTGACCTCTTAACTGCTCCGTGTAGAGGACCTTAACTCTGACCTCTTAACTGCTCCGTGTGCAGGACCTTAACTCTGACCTCTTAACTGCTCCGTGTGCAGGACCTTAACTCTGACCTCTTAACTGCTCCATGTAGAGGACCTTAACTCTGACCTCAGTCTTAACTCCACGTCAGTAAACACCCAGGCCACAGTCTTTTTGCCCCGCTCCCCTCAGGCAGGAGGTTGCGGTCCCTAAATACTGTGAAGGCCCGGCTCCTCAACGCTGCTGGTGTCCCCCCCCTGACCGCCTTCTATCCTCCCTCTATACTCCCTCAGAGTGGAATGGACCGACTTGTGTTCTGAACCGACCTGAACACTTGAACTCTCTGCACTTTATATTTATTCACTCTGTTGTTTTTGCACTTGTCCTATTTTGCACTTGTCCTAATGTTGTAACTGGACTCTGCTGTCCACCAAACCAAATTCCTAACATGTTTACATGTCATGGCAATAAAGGCTTCTCATTCCGATTCTGATTTAAACATAGTTGTCGTATAAGCGCAGTTTCACTTCTGTGCTTCCCAGTCGCCTCCTCGCGACTACAGGACCATTCCATGGTCTGATAAAGACTACAGGACCATTCCATGGTCTGATAAAGACTACAGGACCATTCCATGGTCTGATAAAGACTACAGGACCATTCCATGGTCTGATAAAGAGCATATTGGTGATTATCGGTTGATAAAACCTGAAGTGGGCGTGGCGATATACAAGGTCGGCTCTCTGTACTTTGCTGAAAATAGCCGATCTACAAGCTCACAGCACGTCCGCCATGCAGGAACAGGGATAGAGGGCTCAATTGGTCGATATTGTATTTCACCACAACAAAGGTGCGATCAGTAGACTGTAGAACTCCGCCACAAAGCACCCCCCGACAATGACGTAGATCACGTAATATACGACAGAATCTTCTTCTAGAGAATCCTCCTCCTCCTCCTCCTCCTCTTCTTCTCCTTCCAGTTTCAGAGCGTTCTCCTCTTGAGCATCTTCCATCTCTCGTCGTTGCATCTTCAGGTTGTTCTCTCGAAACCACTCCATGTCGTCCTCCTGAAAATATTCGATTTCTTCCATCTCGGGGACTTGGTTCTCGTCCGGAACGTCCTCCGTGACGTCGTATTGCGTTCTCTCCGTCTTCGTCGCCGCGTCTTCGTTCGTTTGAAAACGGAGCAGCTTTCGCGTCAGAGCCTCTTTCTCTCGGATCAGTCCGAGTCTCTCCTCCTCCCACGTCCTCCTCTCCTCCTCCATGTCTTTGATCTTCTCCTCCTGCAGGAGGAGTCTCTCCATCAGTTTGCACTTCATCTCCTCCTCCTTGACGAAGGCCTGGTGTATTCCCTCCAACTCCTCCTTCGTCTCCTCCTCCTTGACGAAGGCCTGGTTTATTCCCTCCATCTCCTCCTTCGTCTCCTCCTCCTTGATGAAGGCCTGGTTTATTCCCTCCATCTCCAGGAGAGCAAAGCTCTCCAGGAGGCTGGAGTTGTCGCGGCTTCTTCCTCGTTTCTGCATTTCCCCCCGAGCGTGACCGACGGACGCTCCCAAATACAATGATTTTTTCCCTCCCGGCCAAACCCAATAATTACGATGCAGAAACGAGTGAACTTTGTGATGTAATAAAGTCTCCCTTCGGGTGCGTTAAGGTTTCCCTATAAGGGCGGAGATGTGCCAATGTGGTCAGCGGAGCGTCGACGCATGTATTTATATCCCGCAGACTCTCCCGCGTTGGTGCGTCACGGCTGTGCACTGGTTTGACCGTAGGTAGGGCTGGCCGTTATGGACGAAATCAAACATCACAACAATAAACGCACGTTTCTAATCAGTCCAATCACACGGCATCGGGGGGGGGGGGGGGGGCATTCTGTGTGGAGAGCGGGCTTAATGTCCCATTGGCCGTGGGGATTAGTGTCCCATTGGCCGTGGGGCTTAGTGTCCCATTGGCCGTGGGGCTTAGTGTCCCATTGGCCGTGGGGCTTAGTGTCCCATTGGCCGTGGGGCTTAGTGTCCCATTGGCCGTGGTGCTTAGTGTCCCATTGGCCGTGGGGCTTAGTGTCCCATTGGCCGTGGGGCTTAGTGTCCCATTGGCCGTGGGGCTTAGTGTCCCATTGGCCGTGGGGCTTAGTGTCCCATTGGCCGTGGGGCTTAGTGTCCCATTGGCCGTGGGGCTTAGTGTCCCATTGGCCGTGGGACACTAACTGCTTAGAGGCCAGCCAATTCATGAAAGTCTCGCTACTAGACCATGATGTGACTAGACTGGAAAGACAGATCATTGATCCGTGTGAGGTGTTATCAGCTCGCAGAGCTGATAACACCTCACACAGCCTTACACCTGGATTTACACCCAATTAACCTCACACAGCCTTACACCTGGATTTACACCCAATTAACCTCACACAGCCTTACACCTGGATTTACACCCAATTAACCTCACATAGCATTACACCTGGATTTACACCCAATTAACCTCACACAGCCTTACACCTGGATTTACACCCAATTAACCTCACACAGCCTTACACCTGGATTTACACCCAATTAACCTCACACAGCCTTACACCTGGATTTACACCCAATTAACCTCACACAGCATTACACCTGGATTTACACCCAATTAACCTCACACAGTCTTACACCTGGATTTACACCCAATTAACCTCACACAGCCTTACACCTGGATTTACACCCAATTAACCTCACACAGCCTTACACCTGGATTTACGGTAGGGGGCGGGACTGCGACGCTCTATGAAGCCTGGTCCTGCCCGTCACGCCCCTGGGCCAGATCTCCAGTCTACCTGGACCTAGTCAGTGGTCAGTCATGTTCCACTCTCCGCCCAATAGAAAAGGTCTGCTACTTTTGAAAAATCCAGTCTGGCAGTGTGCCGCGGGTTCGACTCCCGATCCCGACGGCCTTTACTGCATGTCACCCCCCCCCCCATCTCTCTCTCCCCATTTCCGGTCAGCCTACTGTCTGTCCCTCCATCAAAAAATATATAAAATAAAGGCGAAAGCCACAAAAAAAGCATGGCAATACATCAGATACATATACGAAGTAGTTATCATGAATCATACGCAAGCTAAGAGCGTAACAGTGGAATATCTATATAATGAAACTATGCATACATATTCACGTCTTACGCCACCCCGACCTGTCACCGCTGAGAGGCGGGCCGGAAACCTTCAAATATGAGCGCCGCTCTCTCACTCCTGTTCTGTCCTCTCATCGAGCGGCACGGGCTAACGCTGGCGGTAAGTGAGAACCCGAACATTCCTCTACACATTCCTGTCTAACACTAGCCTGACAAGTAACACTCTCTCTCTCATCCACAACAGGCATATGCACGGGGCTTCGCATAAAGAGCGCCTCTCTAAGGCGCTGCGCTAGGAGCGCAAAGTATAAGGATAAAGGAGCTAAGGAGGAACACATTGATTGATTGATTGAAGAATTTATTAACAGTTTGCAGAATTACAGTACATTTCAAGCACAAACTCAATACAAAGGCTGTTAACTGTGAGTGGACGACCCAATTAAGCATTACACTTGTTTCCAATAGGGTCCACCATGTTCAAATCATCAAAACATTTAGAGACGTACAAATAGACACTTCTATAGACAGAACAGGAATTCATCAAAAAGGAGGTAAAAAGGGAAAAGAAATATATACAGTGAGGGGAAAAAAGGGGGGGGCGGGGATTCAGATTTTACGGGGGCCAGTTTCGAATTGCAGCCATCCGTAGGTGCCCTTTGAGAGCGGTTTTGAAGGAGTCAAGGGATTCACATGTCTTAATGACAGTTGGTAGGGCGTTCCACACGAGCGTTCCACACGAGGGAGAAGGAGAGAGGACCTAAAGACTGTTTGAGTTATTATATGAACGTGACCTGTAGTGACCGTTTGTTTTCCGTTATCCTTGAAAGCTGTAGAATTACCTGTGAACAAATAAAACCTTTAGGCCTGGAGCCAACTTACACCCGCTCTCTTGTGTCTTGGTTTGGGACAGATGCTACAATATATATATATATATATATATATACACACTATACAGTGCTATGTTTACATAAAATGCTATAAGTCTACATGAACTGCTCTTCAAGTCTACATAAAAATGCTATCTAAGATACATAAGTTGAGCCTTTAGCCATAGGAGGTCGAGGCTAGGTCAGGTAAACACAAACATTGAAGACAAAAGTGTGGACGGAAAAGTGAGGACGCAAACTGTGATTGGCCAGAATGGTAAATGGTAAAATGGTAAATGGTGCATTTATATAGCGCCTTTATCCAAGGCGCTTTACATAGATTGTGCATTACATTCACCCATTCACACACACATTCATACACCGATTGCGGCGGAAGCCATGCAAGGTACCAACCAGCACATCGGGAGCAATTTGGGGTTCAGTGTCTTGCCCAAGGACACTTCGACATGTAGATAGGAGGAGCCGGGATTCGAACCGCAGACCCATGGATCATTGGACGACCTGCTCTACCTCCTGAGCCACAGTCGCCCCTAGAATGATGATGATGTATGATGATAAGAGCGCCCCTCACTTCACACGGTTGGGATTCTTTTTCTTCATATGTAAACTTTTGTGACTCCAGCACCCCACCTATAAGGCTCACCTCACCTATAAGGCTCACCTCACCTATAAGGCTCACCTCACCTATAAGGCTCACCTCACCTATAAGGCTCACCTCACCTATAAGGCTCACCTCACCTATAAGGCTCACCTCACCTATAAGGCTCACCTCACCTATATAAGGCTCGGCAGATGAGCTTTTTTTTTCCACTTTTTTGTATAATACCTAATACCTAATCCTAATACAATATAAATAAATTATGACAGGCAATTCCTGCTGTCAAAATATGTGATCAGATTAGACTGAGAGTCTGCCATCGCGCAAATTCCAGCTTTTCACCAGAGGAGAAAAAGTTTAGTTTTTTTTCTTCAAAATGAGTAAATAAATAAACGTCAGAGCTGGAATCGACATGTAAATATGAAATAAATGCTTAAACATGTAGCTAGGTGTAATGTTAGAGTCCACAGAAGACATGTAAATATGAAATAAATGCTTAAACATGTAGCTAGGTGTAATGTTACTCTATAAGCCATATCTCCAAAACTGGTGGGTCAAACTGAACAACCAATATGTCAATTTGAAGCTATGATTCCCTGCTTTCATATTCCATGAAAAAGCGAAAATTAAAAAAAATCCAATGGCAGTCCATCAGTCAAATGTAGTCACATACGACCCCCATAGACACTCATGCTTTCCAAGGTGTGATTTGGGGTCCTTACACTCAAGAGTTGAATACATTGAATACTGAGGCGTTAAGGCTATAATAATACATGCACAACATACTGCCAAGTTTCAAATAATAAACATTATAGTGAATTGCATTTTTATAGCGCTTTTCCAAGCGCTCAAAGCGCTTTACAACGGTTCATTCATTCATACATTGGGAGGTGAATCTTTACAATGGTTCATTCATTCATACATTGGGAGGTGAAGCGGCGAACAGTCGACGCCAGCGTCCTCACTTCCCATATTCACACACCGACGGTGGCGAGCTCACACCAACCGACTCATTGGAGGCAACGTGGGGTTCAGTGTCTTGCCCAAGGACACTTCCACATGTGGACAGGAGGAGGCAGTGTGGGGTTCAGTGTCTTGCCCAAGGACACTTCCACTTGTGGACAGGAGGAGGCAGTGTGGGGTTCAGTGTCTTGCCCAAGGACACTTCCACATGTGGACAGGAGGAGGCAGTGTGGGGCTCAGTGTCTTGCCCAAGGACACTTCCACATGTGGACAGGAGGAGGCAGTGTGGGGTTCAGTGTCTTGCCCAAGGACACTTCCACATGTGGACAGGAGGAGGCAGTGTGGGGCTCAGTGTCTTGCCCAAGGACACTTCCACATGTGGACAGGAGGAGGCAGTGTGGGGCTCAGTGTCTTGCCCAAGGACACTT
Organism: Electrona antarctica; assembly: GCF_951216825.1. Lineage (NCBI taxonomy): Eukaryota > Metazoa > Chordata > Actinopteri > Myctophiformes > Myctophidae > Electrona > Electrona antarctica. Next base: position 98,709 of record NW_027637521.1, read on the forward strand.
CCACATGTGGACAGGAGGAGGCAGTGTGGGGTTCAGTGTCTTGCCCAAGGACACTTCCACATGTGGACAGGAGGAGGCAGTGTGGGGTTCAGTGTCTTGCCCAAGGACACTTCCACATGTGGACAGGAGGAGGCAGTGTGGGGTTCAGTGTCTTGCCCAAGGACACTTCCACATGTGGACAGGAGGAGGCAGTGTGGGGTTCAGTGTCTTGCCCAAGGACACTTCCACATGTGGACAGGAGGAGGCAGTGTGGGGTTCAGTGTCTTGCCCAAGGACACTTCCACATGTGGACAGGAGGAGGCAGTGTGGGGTTCAGTGTCTTGCCCAAGGACACTTCCACATGTGGACAGGAGGAGGCAGTGTGGGGTTCAGTGTCTTCTTGCCCAAGGACACTTCCACATGTGGACAGGAGGAGGCAGTGTGGGGTTCAGTGTCTTCTTGCCCAAGGACACTTCCACATGTGGACAGGAGGAGGCAGTGTGGGGTTCAGTGTCTTCTTGCCCAAGGACACTTCCACATGTGGACAGGAGGAGGAGCCGACCCAGGAATCATTGGACGACCTGCTGTACCTCCTGAGCCACAGCCGCCCTAACATGTTTGATATTATATTTCCCATAAGTCTGCCTCTGCAGCCTTTCTGACCCCAAAAAACTAAAGTAAACGTGAGGACATTAAAACAAATGAATGGAAAATGTACATCATATGCGTCTAAGCAAATCGGCTAATCGGCTAACAACACAAAACATTAAATCCCATTGACGATGAATTGAGAATTTAAGCAAATCGACATGTTATGTCATGATGATAGGAGCGAGCTAATTGGCTGATGATAGGAGCGAGCTAATTGTCTACTTTCGTCCTACACAAAGATTAAATTCCCGTTGACAATGAATGGACAATTTACGTTGTACGTGTTGTACGATGATAAGAGCGTCGCTCACTTCACACGGGTGTGATTTTTATGGAACAAATTAACAACAACAGGGTTTAACATTTGGGTCCAAAATTAACCTCATGCAAAAGAAGGAAAGAAGGAAAGAAGGAAGGAAAGAAGGAAAGGAAAGAAAGAAAGAAAGAAGGAAAGAAGGAAGGAAAGAAGGAAGTAAAGAAGGAAAGAAAGAAGGAAAGAAGGAAAGAAGGAAAGAAGGAAGGAAAGAAGGAAGTAAAGAAGGAAAGAAAGAAGGAAAGAAGGAAAGAAGGAAAGAAGGAAAGAAAGAAAGAAGGAAGGAAAGAAGGAAGTAAAGAAGGAAAGAAAGAAGGAAAGAAGGAAAGAAAGAAGGAAAGAATGAAGGAAAGAAGGAAGTAAAGAAGGAAAGAAAGAAGGAAAGAAAGAAGGAAAGAAAGAAAGAAGGAAAAAAGGAAAGAAGGAAAGAAAGAAGGAAAGAAGGAAAGAAGGAAAGAAAGAAGGAAAGAAATAAAGAAGGAAAGAAGGAAAGAAGGAAAGACAGAAGGAAAGAAAGAAGGAAAGAAAGAAGGAAGGAAAGAAGGAAAGAAGGAAAGAAGGAAAGAAGGAAAGAAGGAAAGAAAGAAGGAAATAAATAAATAAAGAAATAAAGATAGATCTCCGTGGCACTAAGCATGGTGACATCAGACCTGCCAGCCGTCTGTGACGACGATAAACAACATCGTGTAAAAAGACAATACAGTCAAACCTAGCCACGCCCCCTTTGGTCAAGCCACACCCCTTTGGTCAGATGAGGGTTGGAGGCAGGCAAGGACTTATAGGTGAGAGGTCAAGTCAACAACACCTGCTTTGACACCACCCACCCACACACACACACACACACACACACACACACACACACACACACACACACACACACACACACACACACACACACACACACACACACACACACACACACACACACACACACACACACACACACACACACACACACACACACACACGCTGCACACACACACACACACACACACACACACACACACACACACACACACACACACACACACACACACACACACACACACACAGGCAAGGAGGAGAAAGGTGGAGGGTGTGGCCCCAGAGAGAGGTGTGGAGAGAGAGAGAGAGAGAGAGAGAGAGAGAGAGAGAGATACAAAGGTACAGAGCCTTTCAAATGAAATCAGGTACAGTTGTCATAATCTTCCATGCAGGTCAGATGGATCCAGCGCTGAGCGGACGGCCATGGGACAACGACCCGTGGACCACATGGTGACATTCTCCTGCTGTTCTCTCCCACGAAGAGAGAAAACAACATGAACAATACGACCGCTCACACGCGTTGCTGTCGTCAGAGTGTCTTTGGGAGTCTTACAGAGAGAGACATTTTGCACGCTTTGGATACGGTGGACAACAGCAACAACAACAGCAGCAGCACGCGCCCGCCCGCATGAGGACAGTATGACAGGTGAGCAGGAGAGAGAGGTCGGAGGAGTCCGCTCGGAATTTGTCACACAAATTGTTTTTTTTTTAGCTATTTTAGCTATGTTTCTATGTCAGTCGTTTTTCGATTTTTCAAAAATAGCAGACCTACAAGCTCGCTATGAGCTTGTAGGTCTGCTATTTTTAAATAGCTAAAGCATAACATGATGCTAACAACAAAAGGGGTTCCCGCCCAAAAGGGGTTAAGGGGAGACTTTGGAATGTAAACGTCCAGAGTGTATACACACATGTGTTGCAGATCAGAAGGGTTCATCATTTGGAATTGGAATAATTCAGAAGCCCTGAGGGATCCAGGAGTCCAGTTGCACTACCTCACACTACGTTCACTCGTTTAGGCCTGACGTCGACATTTAAAAAATGTCTTCTAAATCATGGCAGTTTTCTGGAATACCTCATGTTTCTATATCAGTGGTGCTCAATATATCATGCCAAGGACCCCCAGAAATATATGTCATTGGCCACCGACCCCCATCTGACCCCCCAGGGACCCCCCCCTGTGGCCACCGACCCCCATCTGAAAATATGTTGTTCCAGGGACCTCCCCCCCAGAAGCAAAGATTTGAGTTAAAAACTTCCGCTCTGAAAGAATATATATTCAAAGATTTGCGCCACATTTTCATGATTTTTTTCAAAAATAGCAGACCTACAAGCGTGTGTGTGTGTGTGTGTGTGTGTGTGTGTGACTGTGTGTGTGTGTGTGTGTGTGTGTAATATTCTTGCATGCATACTAAATTGTGCTGTTTTGACTGTATGTCTCTGTGTGTGTGTGTGTGTGTGTGTGTGTGTGTGTGTGTGTGTGTGTGTGTGTGTGTGTGTGTGTGTGTGTGTGTGTGTGTATATGCGCACACGTCTGTGTGTACACTGTTAATGTGTGTATATATATGGGCGTGTTGTTGATGCTTGGGAATGAGCATGTGTGTGTGTGTGTGTGTGTGTGTGTGTGTGTGTGTGTGTGTGTGTGTGTGTGTGTGTGTGTGTGTGTGTGTGTGTGCACGCGTGTGAAGGAACAATGTAGACAAACTGGTTCAGTGACAGATCTAGAATGTCACACTGCGCGTGTGGGCGTGTGGGTGTGTGGGTGTGTGCGTGTTTGTGTGTGTGGCTGTGGGTGTGTGTGTGTGTGTGGCTGTGAGGCTGTGGGTGTGTATGTGTGCGTGATGTGTGTGTGTGGCTGTGGGTGTGTATGTGCGTGTGTGTGTATGTGCGTGATGTGTGTACATGTCCAACCGCATTGAGGGAGAGGGTAGGGTGACATTGAGGGAGAGGGTAGGGTGACAGTGCAGTACATTGAGGGAGAGGGTAGGGTGACAGTGCAGTACATTGAGGGAGAGGGTAGGGTGACAGTGCAGTACATTGAGGGAGAGGGTAGGGTGACAGTGCAGTACATTGAGGGAGAGGGTAGGGTGACAGTGCAGTATATTGAGGGAGAGGGTAGGGTGACAGTGCAGTACATTGAGGGAGAGGGTAGGGTGACAGTGCAGTACATTGAGGGAGAGGGTAGGGTGACAGTGCAGTACATTGAGGGAGAGGGTAGGGTGACAGTGCAGTACATTGAGGGAGAGGGTAGGGTGACAGTGCAGTACATTGAGGGAGAGGGTAGGGTGACAGTGCAGTACATTGAGGGAGAGGGTAGGGTGACAGTGCAGTACATTGAGGGAGAGGGTAGGGTGACAGTGCAGTACATTGAGGGAGAGGGTAGGGTGACAGTGCAGTACATTGAGGGAGAGGGTAGGGTGACAGTGCAGTACATTGAGGGAGAGGGTAGGGTGACAGTGAGGGAGAGGGTAGGGTGACAGTGAGGGAGAGGGTAGGGTGACAGTGCAGTACATTGAGGGAGAGGGTAGGGTGACAGTGCAGTACATTGAGGGAGAGGGTAGGGTGACAGTGCAGTATATTGAGGGAGAGGGTAGGGTGACAGTGCAGTACATTGAGGGAGAGGGTAGGGTGACAGTGCAGTACATTGAGGGAGAGGGTAGGGTGACAGTGCAGTACATTGAGGGAGAGGGTAGGGTGACAGTGCAGTACATTGAGGGAGAGGGTAGGGTGACAGTGCAGTACATTGAGGGAGAGGGTAGGGTGACAGTGCAGTACATTGAGGGAGAGGGTAGGGTGACAGTGCAGTACATTGAGGGAGAGGGTAGGGTGACAGTGCAGTACATTGAGGGAGAGGGTAGGGTGACAGTGCAGTACATTGAGGGAGAGGGTAGGGTGACAGTGAGGGAGAGGGTAGGGTGACAGTGAGGGAGAGGGTAGGGTGACAGTGCAGTACATTGAGGGAGAGGGTAGGGTGACAGTGCAGTACATTGAGGGAGAGGGTAGGGTGACAGTGCAGTACATTGAGGGAGAGGGTAGGGTGACAGTGCAGTACATTGAGGGAGAGGGTAGGGTGACAGTGCAGTACATTGAGGGAGAGGGTAGGGTGACAGTGCAGTACATTGAGGGAGAGGGTAGGGTGACAGTGCAGTACATTGAGGGAGAGGGTAGGGTGACATTGAGGGAGAGGGTAGGGTGACAGTGCAGTACATTGAGGGAGAGGGTAGGGTGACATTGAGGGAGAGGGTAGGGTGACAGTGCAGTACATTGAGGGAGAGGGTAGGGTGACATTGAGGGAGAGGGTAGGGTGACATTGAGGGAGAGGGTAGGGTGACAGTGAGGGAGAGGGTAGGGTGACAGTGAGGGAGAGGGTAGGGTGACAGTGAGGGAGAGGGTAGGGTGACATTGAGGGAGAGGGTAGGGTGACAGTGCAGTACATTGAGGGAGAGGGTAGGGTGACATTGAGGGAGAGGGTAGGGTGACAGTGCAGTACATTGAGGGAGAGGGTAGGGTGACATTGAGGGAGAGGGTAGGGTGACATTGAGGGAGAGGGTAGGGTGACAGTGAGGGAGAGGGTAGGGTGACAGTGAGGGAGAGGGTAGGGTGACATTGAGGGAGAGGGTAGGGTGACATTGAGGGAGAGGGTAGGGTGACAGTGCAGTATATTTATTAGCACGGCTGGGAAAACAAAGTAATGAACCCATTTAGACACGAGACCAGATTCTACTAAAGGATCTAAATCAGACAAACCTGTTTCTATAAGTCAGTCAGTGGTTCTCAAAGTATTTCATGTTAAGGAGACAGAATGATATGTATTTGGCCATGTGGCCACGGACCCCCATGTGGCCACACGGACCCCCATGTGGCCACACGGACCCCCATCTGGCCACGGACCCCCATCTGGCCACGGACCCCCATGTGGCCACGGACCCCCATCTGGCCACGGACCCCCATGTGGCCACGGACCCCCATCTGGCCACGGACCCCCATGTGGCCACGGACCCCCATCTGGCCACGGACCCCCATGTGGCCACGGACCCCCATGTGGCCACGGACCCCCATGTGGCCACGGACCCCCATGTGGCCACGGACCCCCATCTGGCCACGGACCCCCATGTGGCCACGGACCCCCATCTGGCCACGGACCCCCATGTGGCCACGGACCCCCATGTGGCCACGGACCCCCATCTGGCCACGGACCCCCATGTGGCCACGGACCCCCATGTGGCCACGGACCCCCATGTGGCCACGGACCCCCATGTGGCCACGGACCCCCATCTGGCCACGGACCCCCATCTGGCCACGGACCCCCATCTGGCCACGGACCCCCATGTGGCCACGGACCCCCATGTGGCCACGGACCCCCATCTGGCCACGGACCCCCATCTGGCCACGGACCCCCATCTGGCCACGGACCCCCATGTGGCCACGGACCCCCATGTGGCCACGGACCCCCATCTGGCCACGGACCCCCATGTGGCCACGGACCCCCATGTGGCCACGGACCCCCATCTGGCCACGGACCCCCATGTGGCCACGGACCCCCATCTGGCCACGGACCCCCATGTGGCCACGGACCCCCATGTGGCCACGGACCCCCATCTGGCCACGGACCCCCATCTGGCCACGGACCCCCATCTGGCCACGGACCCCCATGTGGCCACGGACCCCCATCTGGCCACGGACCCCCATCTGGCCACGGACCCCCATCTGGCCACGGACCCCCATGTGGCCACGGACCCCCATGTGGCCACGGACCCCCATCTGGCCACGGACCCCCATGTGGCCACGGACCCCCATGTGGCCACGGACCCCCATGTGGCCACGGACCCCCATGTGGCCACGGACCCCCATGTGGCCACGGACCCCCATGTGGCCACGGACCCCCATGTGGCCACGGACCCCCATCTGGCCACGGACCCCCATCTGGCCACGGACCCCCATGTGGCCACGGACCCCCATGTGGCCACGGACCCCCATGTGGCCACGGACCCCCATCTGGCCACGGACCCCCATCTGGCCACGGACCCCCATGTGGCCACGGACCCCCATCTGGCCACGGACCCCCATGTGGCCACGGACCCCCATCTGGCCACGGACCCCCATCTGGCCACGGACCCCCATCTGGCCACGGACCCCCATCTGGCCACGGACCCCCATGTGGCCACGGACCCCCATCTGGAAATATGTAGTTCCAGGGACCCCCATCTGGCCACGGACCCCCATCTGGCCACGGACCCCCATCTGGCCACGGACCCCCATCTGGCCACGGACCCCCATCTGGCCACGGACCCCCATGTGGCCACGGACCCCCATCTGGCCACGGACCCCCATCTGGCCACGGACCCCCATCTGGCCACGGACCCCCATCTGGCCACGGACCCCCATGTGGCCACGGACCCCCATCTGGCCACGGACCCCCATCTGGCCACGGACCCCCATCTGGCCACGGACCCCCATCTGGCCACGGACCCCCATGTGGCCACGGACCCCCATCTGGCCACGGACCCCCATGTGGCCACGGACCCCCATCTGGCCACGGACCCCCATCTGGCCACGGACCCCCATCTGGCCACGGACCCCCATCTGGCCACGGACCCCCATCTGGCCACGGACCCCCATCTGGCCACGGACCCCCATCTGGCCACGGACCCCCATGTGGCCACGGACCCCCATGTGGCCACGGACCCCCATCTGGCCACGGACCCCCATGTGGCCACGGACCCCCATGTGGCCACGGACCCCCATGTGGCCACGGACCCCCATGTGGCCACGGACCCCCATCTGGCCACGGACCCCCATCTGGCCACGGACCCCCATGTGGCCACGGACCCCCATGTGGCCACGGACCCCCATGTGGCCACGGACCCCCATCTGGCCACGGACCCCCATCTGGCCACGGACCCCCATGTGGCCACGGACCCCCATCTGGCCACGGACCCCCATGTGGCCACGGACCCCCATCTGGCCACGGACCCCCATCTGGCCACGGACCCCCGATCTGGCCACGGACCCCCATGTGGCCACGGACCCCCATCTGGAAATATGTAGTTCCAGGGACCCCCATCTGGCCACGGACCCCCATCTGGCCACGGACCCCCATCTGGCCACGGACCCCCATCTGGCCACGGACCCCCATCTGGCCACGGACCCCCATGTGGCCACGGACCCCCATGTGGCCACGGACCCCCATCTGGCCACGGACCCCCATGTGGCCACGGACCCCCATCTGGCCACGGACCCCCATCTGGCCACGGACCCCCATCTGGCCACGGACCCCCATGTGGCCACGGACCCCCATCTGGCCACGGACCCCCATCTGGCCACGGACCCCCATGTGGCCACGGACCCCCATCTGGCCACGGACCCCCATCTGGCCACGGACCCCCATCTGGCCACGGACCCCCATGTGGCCACGGACCCCCATGTGGCCACGGACCCCCATCTGGCCACGGACCCCCATCTGGCCACGGACCCCCATCTGGCCACGGACCCCCATCTGGCCACGGACCCCCATCTGGCCACGGACCCCCATGTGGCCACGGACCCCCATCTGGCCACGGACCCCCATCTGGCCACGGACCCCCATGTGGCCACGGACCCCCATCTGGCCCCGGACCCCCACGTGGCCACGGACCCCCATGTGGCCACGGACCCCCATGTGGCCACGGACCCCCATGTGGCCACGGACCCCCATCTGGCCACGGACCCCCATGTGGCCACGGACCCCCACGTGGCCACGGACCCCCACGTGGCCACGGACCCCCATGTGGCCACGGACCCCCATCTGGCCACGGACCCCCATGTGGCCACGGACCCCCATGTGGCCACGGACCCCCATGTGGCCACGGACCCCCATGTGGCCACGGACCCCCATCTGGCCACGGACCCCCATGTGGCCACGGACCCCCACGTGGCCACGGACCCCCACGTGGCCACGGACCCCCATGTGGCCACGGACCCCCATCTGGCCACGGACCCCCACGTGGCCACGGACCCCCATGTGGCCACGGACCCCCATGTGGCCACGGACCCCCATGTGGCCACGGACCCCCATCTGGAAATATGTAGTTCCAGGGACCTCCCAGAAGCAAAGATTTGAGTTAAAACCGTTCGCTCTGAAAGAATATATATTCAAAGATTTGCGCCACATTTTCATGATTTGTTATAAAATAGCAGATCTACAAGCTCGTAGCACAGCACTCGGTGCTGTGCTACGAGCTTGTAGATCTGCTATTATTCGACAGCTAAAGTATAACATACTGTGATTCTTAAAACACCAAACGGGATCCCCGTTCTGAATGGGTTAACAAAACATGTTCTAGTTGACACACACACACACACACACACACACACACACACACACACACACACACACACACACACACACACACACACACACACACACACACACACACACACACACACACACACACACACACACACACACACAGTTGAAATATAAATGAGCAAGCAGTACAGTAGCTGACCACAACTCAATGAGTGGTTGACAGACAGACAGTAACTGACCACAACTCAATGAGTGGTTAACAGACAGACAGTACAGTAACTGACCACAACTCAATGAGTGGTTAACAGACAGACAGTACAGTAACTGACCACAACTCAATGAGTGGTTAACAGACAGACAGTACAGTAACTGACCACAACTCAATGAGTGGTTGACAGACAGACAGTAACTGACCACAACTCAATGAGTGGTTAACAGACAGACAGTACAGTAACTGACCACAACTCAATGAGTGGTTGACAGACAGACAGTACAGTAACTGACCACAACTCAATGAGTGGTTAACAGACAGTACAGTAACTGACCACAACTCAATGAGTGGTTGACAGACAGACAGTAACTGACCACAACTCAATGAGTGGTTGACAGACAGTACAGTAACTGACCACAACTCAATGAGTGGTTAACAGACAGTACAGTAACTGACCACAACTCAATGAGTGGTTGACAGACAGACAGTACAGTAACTGACCACAACTCAATGAGTGGTTAACAGACAGACAGTACAGTAACTGACCACAACTCAATGAGTGGTTAACAGACAGACAGTAACTGACCACAACTCAATGAGTGGTTAACAGACAGACAGTAACTGACCACAACTCAATGAGTGGTTAACAGACAGTACAGTAACTGACCACAACTCAATGAGTGGTTGACAGACAGACAGTACAGTAACTGACCACAACTCAATGAGTGGTTAACAGACAGTACAGTAACTGACCACAACTCAATGAGTGGTTGACAGACAGACAGTACAGTAACTGACCACAACTCAATGAGTGGTTGACAGACAGTACAGTAACTGACCACAACTCAATGAGTGGTTGACAGACAGACAGTACAGTAACTGACCACAACTCAATGAGTGGTTAACAGACAGTACAGTAACTGACCACAACTCAATGAGTGGTTGACAGACAGACAGTACAGTAACTGACCACAACTCAATGAGTGGTTAACAGACAGTACAGTAACTGACCACAACTCAATGAGTGGTTGACAGACAGACAGTACAGTAACTGACCACAACTCAATGAGTGGTTAACAGACAGTACAGTAACTGACCACAACTCAATGAGTGGTTGACAGACAGTACAGTAACTGACCACAACTCAATGAGTGGTTAACAGACAGACAGTACAGTAACTGACCACAACTCAATGAGTGGTTAACAGACAGACAGTACAGTAACTGACCACAACTCAATGAGTGGTTGACAGACAGTACAGTACAGTAACTGACCACAACTCAATGAGTGGTTAACAGACAGACAGACAGTACAGTAACTGACCACAACTCAATGAGTGGTTAACAGACAGACAGTACAGTAACTGACCACAACTCAATGAGTGGTTAACAGACAGACAGTACAGTAACTGACCACAACTCAATGAGTGGTTGACAGACAGTACAGTAACTGACCACAACTCAATGAGTGGTTAACAGACAGACAGTACAGTAACTGACCACAACTCAATGAGTGGTTGACAGACAGTACAGTAACTGACCACAACTCAATGAGTGGTTAACAGACAGACAGTACAGTAACTGACCACAACTCAATGAGTGGTTAACAGACAGTACAGTAACTGACCACAACTCAATGAGTGGTTGACAGACAGTACAGTAACTGACCACAACTCAATGAGTGGTTAACAGACAGTACAGTAACTGACCACAACTCAATGAGTGGTTGACAGACAGTACAGTAACTGACCACAACTCAATGAGTGGTTGACAGACAGTACAGTAACTGACCACAACTCAATGAGTGGTTGACAGACAGTACAGTAACTGACCACAACTCAATGAGTGGTTAACAGACAGACAGTACAGTAACTGACCACAACTCAATGAGTGGTTAACAGACAGACAGTACAGTAACTGACCACAACTCAATGAGTGGTTAACAGACAGACAGTACAGTAACTGACCACAACTCAATGAGTGGTTAACAGACAGACAGTACAGTAACTGACCACAACTCAATGAGTGGTTAACAGACAGACAGACAGTACAGTAACTGACCACAACTCAATGAGTGGTTAACAGACAGTACAGTAACTGACCACAACTCAATGAGTGGTTAACAGACAGACAGACAGTACAGTAACTGACCACAACTCAATGAGTGGTTAACAGACAGTACAGTAACTGACCACAACTCAATGAGTGGTTAACAGACAGACAGTACAGTAACTGACCACAACTCAATGAGTGGTTAACAGACAGTACAGTAACTGACCACAACTCAATGAGTGGTTGACAGACAGACAGTAACTGACCACAACTCAATGAGTGGTTGACAGACAGACAGTAACTGACCACAACTCAATGAGTGGTTGACAGACAGACAGTAACTGACCACAACTCAATGAGTGGTTAACAGACAGTACAGTAACTGACCACAACTCAATGAGTGGTTAACAGACAGACAGTACAGTAACTGACCACAACTCAATGAGTGGTTAACAGACAGACAGTAACTGACCACAACTCAATGAGTGGTTAACAGACAGACAGTAACTGACCACAACTCAATGAGTGGTTGACAGACAGACAGTACAGTAACTGACCACAACTCAATGAGTGGTTGACAGACAGTACAGTAACTGACCACAACTCAATGAGTGGTTAACAGACAGTACAGTAACTGACCACAACTCAATGAGTGGTTAACAGACAGTACAGTAACTGACCACAACTCAATGAGTGGTTAACAGACAGTACAGTAACTGACCACAACTCAATGAGTGGTTAACAGACAGTACAGTAACTGACCACAACTCAATGAGTGGTTAACAGACAGTACAGTAACTGACCACAACTCAATGAGTGGTTGACAGACAGTACAGTAACTGACCACAACTCAATGAGTGGTTGACAGACAGTACAGTAACTGACCACAACTCAATGAGTGGTTAACAGACAGTACAGTAACTGACCACAACTCAATGAGTGGTTAACAGACAGTACAGTAACTGACCACAACTCAATGAGTGGTTGACAGACAGACAGTAACTGACCACAACTCAATGAGTGGTTAACAGACAGTACAGTAACTGACCACAACTCAATGAGTGGTTGACAGACAGTACAGTAACTGACCACAACTCAATGAGTGGTTGACAGACAGTACAGTAACTGACCACAACTCAATGAGTGGTTAACAGACAGTACAGTAACTGACCACAACTCAATGAGTGGTTGACAGACAGACAGTAACTGACCACAACTCAATGAGTGGTTAACAGACAGTACAGTAACTGACCACAACTCAATGAGTGGTTAACAGACAGACAGTACAGTAACTGACCACAACTCAATGAGTGGTTAACAGACAGACAGTAACTGACCACAACTCAATGAGTGGTTAACAGACAGACAGTACAGTAACTGACCACAACTCAATGAGTGGTTAACAGACAGACAGTACAGTAACTGACCACAACTCAATGAGTGGTTAACAGACAGACAGTAACTGACCACAACTCAATGAGTGGTTAACAGACAGACAGTACAGTAACTGACCACAACTCAATGAGTGGTTAACAGACAGACAGTACAGTAACTGACCACAACTCAATGAGTGGTTAACAGACAGACAGTAACTGACCACAACTCAATGAGTGGTTGACAGACAGACAGTACAGTAACTGACCACAACTCAATGAGTGGTTAACAGACAGACAGTAACTGACCACAACTCAATGAGTGGTTGACAGACAGACAGTACAGTAACTGACCACAACTCAATGAGTGGTTAACAGACAGACAGTAACTGACCACAACTCAATGAGTGGTTGACAGACAGACAGTACAGTAACTGACCACAACTCAATGAGTGGTTAACAGACAGACAGTACAGTAACTGACCACAACTCAATGAGTGGTTGACAGACAGACAGTACAGTAACTGACCACAACTCAATGAGTGGTTAACAGACAGACAGTACAGTAACTGACCACAACTCAATGAGTGGTTGACAGACAGACAGTACAGTAACTGACCACAACTCAATGAGTGGTTGACAGACAGTACAGTAACTGACCACAACTCAATGAGTGGTTGACAGACAGTACAGTAACTGACCACAACTCAATGAGTGGTTAACAGACAGTACAGTAACTGACCACAACTCAATGAGTGGTTAACAGACAGTACAGTAACTGACCACAACTCAATGAGTGGTTAACAGACAGACAGTACAGTAACTGACCACAACTCAATGAGTGGTTAACAGACAGACAGTACAGTAACTGACCACAACTCAATGAGTGGTTAACAGACAGTACAGTAACTGACCACAACTCAATGAGTGGTTAACAGACAGTACAGTAACTGACCACAACTCAATGAGTGGTTGACAGACAGTACAGTAACTGACCACAACTCAATGAGTGGTTAACAGACAGTACAGTAACTGACCACAACTCAATGAGTGGTTAACAGACAGTACAGTAACTGACCACAACTCAATGAGTGGTTAACAGACAGACAGTACAGTAACTGACCACAACTCAATGAGTGGTTAACAGACAGACAGTACAGTAACTGACCACAACTCAATGAGTGGTTAACAGACAGTACAGTAACTGACCACAACTCAATGAGTGGTTAACAGACAGACAGTACAGTAACTGACCACAACTCAATGAGTGGTTAACAGACAGACAGTACAGTAACTGACCACAACTCAATGAGTGGTTGACAGACAGACAGTACAGTAACTGACCACAACTCAATGAGTGGTTAACAGACAGTACAGTAACTGACCACAACTCAATGAGTGGTTAACAGACAGTACAGTACAGTAGCTGACCACAAGTTATTTTGGAACACGGCTGCACTTTAACCCATTCTGACCTGAGATCAGATTCTTAGGTGTGGACCGGACAGGGATTTTAGGTGACAGCCAAAGTAGACACAGATGGTTACAGTTACACATTTTTACAACTGAATTTCCAAAACTTAAACTTTAATATTGAACCAAATGTTCAGCCCTATATAGCAATCATTCGGTGCAATAATGACTCTCTTACTCTTACTCCCAATTTTCATCCAGGCTGTGTAGCAACAATAAAGTATAGAATACGGAAGCTCACTTGTAGCTCACTTGTAGATCTGCTATTTTCAGCATGCAACCAAGTGTAAAATGACTCATACTGGATCTCTTGTCCACTAGTCCCTGCCTAACATTTTAGTCTAGTTTGTATGTGTTGACGAAATTGTCACTATATTTAGTCTTATAGTTTTATCATCGTAGCTTAGTTTTCATTTAGTTTCCATGTAGTTTTCCTCAGTGAAAAAAGGTAGTCGACGAACATTTTTTATTTCAGTTTTAGTCGATGAAAACAACACTGGCAGCTGTCGCAGCGGCGCTCTGTGGTTTGGAAACGCTCACCAGCAGTGGCGTGCACAGATAGACACTAGGGGGTGCTAGAGCACCCCCTGCCCTTTTGGCAATGTGCCCTTTTGAAAAGAAAAAAAAAAAAAACGTTTTTTTCTCTCTTTTTTTTTTTGATTTTTCAAAAATAGCAGACCTACAAGCTCATAGCGCGCCACTCTGTGGCGCGCTATGAGCTTGTAGATCTGCTATTTTTCAATAGCTAAAGCATAACATAATGCTAACACCAAAAGGGGTTCCCGCCCAAAATGGATTAAGGCAACCGGCCGGTTCCACGCGCTGCACAAGGTGCCCTTTTTTAACTTGAGCACCTGCCCCTCTAAATGTCTGTGCACGCCACTGCTCACCAGAATGTCTATTAACCTTCAACGAGACGGAACGTGATATCCTAAATGATTTTTCCCATGTTTGCATCACTTCTCAAGTGTCTATAGTCTAGTCAGTGTTCCACTGGCCATCTATAGCCAGCACAACACAGTCGCTTTGGAAAACAACAAAGTGTTGATGGCAGGAACCAATAAATGTATTCTATTTGATCGTCTATTTCTCATTTCAAATGTTTTCAAAAACATTCTTGAGACTCACCGTTTAGCTGTTCATGACATTGTGTGTTTGTTTACATGTTGGATACGGCATAAAGACCAGAGTCTACCAGCGTACGCCAGGCTTCAGCGCCGTGCCTCATCTCTCTCTGCTCGCTCATTCTAAGCTTTAAACCAGGGTTCAGCGCCGTGCCTCATCTCTCTCTGCTCGCTCATTCTAAGCTTTAAACCAGGGTTCAGCGCCGTGCCTCATCTCTCTCTGCTCGCTCATTCTAAGCTTTAAACCAGGGTTCAGCGCCGTGCCTCATCTCTCTCTGCTCGCTCATTCTAAGCTTTAAACCAGGGTTCAGCGCCGTGCCTCATCTCTCTCTGCTCGCTCATTCTAAGCTTTAAACCAGGGTTCAGCGCCGTGCCTCATCTCTCTCTGCTCGCTCATTCTAAGCTTTAAACCAGGCTTCAGCGCCGTGCCTCATCTCTCTCTGCTCGCTCATTCTAAGCTTTAAACCAGGGTTCAGCGCCGTGCCTCATCTCTCTCTGCTCGCTCATTCTAAGCTTTAAACCAGGGTTCAGCGCCGTGCCTCATCTCTCTCTGCTCGCTCATTCTAAGCTTTAAACCAGGGTTCAGCGCCGTGCCTCATCTCTCTCTGCTCGCTCATTCTAAGCTTTAAACCAGGGTTCAGCGCCGTGCCTCATCTCTCTCTGCTCGCTCATTCTAAGCTTTAAACCAGGGTTCAGCGCCGTGCCTCATCTCTCTCTGCTCGCTCATTCTAAGCTTTAAACCAGGGTTCAGCGCCGTGCCTCATCTCTCTCTGCTCGCTCATTCTAAGCTTTAAACCAGGGTTCAGCGCCGTGCCTCATCTCTCTCTGCTCGCTCATTCTAAGCTTTAAACCAGGGTTCAGCGCCGTGCCTCATCTCTCTCTGCTCGCTCATTCTAAGCTTTAAACCAGGGTTCAGCGCCGTGCCTCATCTCTCTCTGCTCGCTCATTCTAAGCTTTAAACCAGGGTTCAGCGCCGTGCCTCATCTCTCTCTGCTCGCTCATTCTAAGCTTTAAACCAGGGTTCAGCGCCGTGCCTCATCTCTCTCTGCTCGCTCATTCTAAGCTTTAAACCAGGGTTCAGCGCCGTGCCTCATCTCTCTCTGCTCGCTCATTCTAAGCTTTAAACCAGGCTTCAGCGCCGTGCCTCATCTCTCTCTGCTCGCTCATTCTAAGCTTTAAACCAGGGTTCAGCGCCGTGCCTCATCTCTCTCTGCTCGCTCATTCTAAGCTTTAAACCAGGGTTCAGCGCCGTGCCTCATCTCTCTCTGCTCGCTCATTCTAAGCTTTAAACCAGGGTTCAGCGCCGTGCCTCATCTCTCTCTGCTCGCTCATTCTAAGCTTTAAACCAGGGTTCAGCGCCGTGCCTCATCTCTCTCTGCTCGCTCATTCTAAGCTTTAAACCAGGGTTCAGCGCCGTGCCTCATCTCTCTCTGCTCGCTCATTCTAAGCTTTAAACCAGGGTTCAGCGCCGTGCCTCATCTCTCTCTGCTCGCTCATTCTAAGCTTTAAACCAGGGTTCAGCGCCGTGCCTCATCTCTCTCTGCTCGCTCATTCTAAGCTTTAAACCAGGGTTCAGCGCCGTGCCTCATCTCTCTCTGCTCGCTCATTCTAAGCTTTAAACCAGGGTTCAGCGCCGTGCCTCATCTCTCTCTGCTCGCTCATTCTAAGCTTTAAACCAGGCTTCAGCGCCGTGCCTCATCTCTCTCTGCTCGCTCATTCTAAGCTTTAAACCAGGGTTCAGCGCCGTGCCTCATCTCTCTCTGCTCGCTCATTCTAAGCTTTAAACCAGGGTTCAGCGCCGTGCCTCATCTCTCTCTGCTCGCTCATTCTAAGCTTTAAACCAGGGTTCCCCAATAGGCGGCCCGCGGGCCATTTGCAGCACGCAGAGCGCCCCCCTTGTGGCCCCTGGAAGAATTAAAAAAGAAAAAGAAAAAAAAGCCTATGCATGTCAAACTGGGCATCCTTTTCAAATGGGGTCTTGCCCTGAAAATGAATGTTCAGGGCAAGACCTCGACTTGATCTGCTGGGGGTCATACATGCTAATCTGGTGTGGTTTCTCTTCAGCATGATGTCATCATCCAACTCCACCACCCACTCCATGGAAAGACCTGATCTGTGTGTGCCGGGAGACACCGTCTGTGGTGAGTATAGCTCCTCCTCCTCCTCCTCCTTCCCCTCCTCATCATCCTCCTCCTCCTCCCCCCCCACCTCCTCCTCCTCCTCCTCCTCCTCCTCCTCCTCCTCATCCTCCTCCTCCTCCACCCCCACCTCCTCCTCCTCCTCATCCTCCTCCTCCACCCCCACCTCCTCCTCCTCCTCCTCCTCTTCCTCTTCCTCCTCCTCCTCCACCCCCACCTCCTCCTCCTCCTCCTCCTCCTCCTCCTCCTCCTCCTCCTCCACCCCCACCTCCTCCTCCTCCTCCTCCTCCTCCTCCTCATCCTCCTCCTCCACCCCCACCTCCTCCTCCTCCTCCTCCTCCTCCTCATCCTCCTCCACCCCCACCTCCTCCACCTCCTCTGTGTGCCTGCCTGCCTGCCTGCCTGCCTGCCTGCCTGCCTGCCTGCCTGCCTGCCTGCCTGCATGCGTGCGTGCGTGCGTGCGTGCGTGCCTGCGTGCGTGTCAACCACAGTTTAAGAATACAATTTCAGGCATTTAGCAGCAGATGCTCTTATGCACAGCGACGTACAGAAGTGTGTAGGATCAATAAAGTAGATGGCTGTGATCCCTAGTCAACAACACACGACGACAGAGTAATCACCGTGTTCACCGTACGGAGTCCATTTGTTAAGGAATGATAACTCTTATCAAGAGAATTAAGTGTACAGCACCCAGCCTTCAGTTCAAACACCACCACACACAACGCACTGATGGCATAGTGTACATGCAGCACCCAGCTTTCAAACACCATCACACACACCGATGGTAGAGTGTACAGCACCCAGCCTTCAGTTCAAACACCACCACACACACAACACACCGATGGTAGAGTGTACAGCACCCAGCCTTCAGTTCAAACACCACCACACACACAACACACCGATGGTAGAGTGTACAGCACCCAGCCTTCAGTTCAAACACCATCACACACAACACACCGATGGTAGAGTGTACAGCACCCAGCCTTCAGTTCAAACACCATCACACACACAACGCACTGATGGCATAGTGTACATGCAGCACCCAGCTTTCAAACACCATCACACACACCGATGGTAGAGTGTACACCACCCAGCCTTCAGTTCAAACACCACCACACACACAACACACCGATGGTAGAGTGTACAGCACCCAGCCTTCAGTTCAAACACCACCACACACACAACACACCGATGGTAGAGTGTACAGCACCCAGCCTTCAGTTCAAACACCATCACACACACAACGTACCGATGGCATTGCAACATGCAGGGCAGGCGTCGTGTGATAAAAGCAAGGGGCCAGTGAGGCGCTCCAACGTTGAAGCTATGGGCCCTAGTGGTAAGAGGAGGGACTACGGGAAACCCCGTGCAGCTGGGCTTTAACATTGAGCCCTCGGTTGCACTTCCGCATTTGCCAACCAAAATTTGGTTGGCAAAAGCGGAAGTAGACGTTTTGAGACGGTCCTTCCGGGTGCTTCAAAACGCCACTGAGCAACTTCCACTGACATGAATAGCTGGGGGGGGCGGAGCTTCGCGCCAGATCAGTCTCTATCCTTTTATATACTCTATGGATAAAAGTAATCACACGAGGAAACGGTTGCAGGTTTCCTGGTTAAACAACACAACGCAAACACTGCCGAGTCACTGTCCAATTAATGCAAAATGGTGGAAAAAATAACTCATTTATTTTTAAGTGTACAAAGACCTGCACACCGTCTGCACTTGCAATACGAACACTTGATTTTATCAAGTGTCAGAGACCTTCTTCAGGCATCTGCTGAATTGTGCATATTTTTTCTGAAAACATTAAGCCCTGCCTAAGTACGCACCTGAAAAGGTAACAGGTCAGGTCACCCCAATTCCATCTGAAAAGGTAACAGGTCAGGTCACCCCAGGTTTTACTGAGAATAAGGTTAGAAATACGTTTAGGGTTAGGCATAGTTTTACTGGGGTTAAGTTTAGGAATAGGGTTAGGTTTAGGCATCGTTTTACTGAGGTTGAGGTTAGGAATAAGGTTAGGTTTAACTGTTTAAGCATAATTTACTTAGATTACTTTAGGAATACCAGGTTCCGCCGGCTGTACGCCCGGGCGAGTTGGTAAAGGGGCGAGCAGTCTCGTATTCCCTGAAAACATTAAGCCCTGCCTAAGTACGCACCTGAAAACATTAAGCCCTGCCTAAGTACGCACCTGAAAACATTAAGCCCTGCCTAAGTACGCACCTGAAAACATTAAGCCCTGCCTAAGTACGCACCTGAAAACATTAAGCCCTGCCTAAGCTGAGCCTGGCAGGTGTGCATGAGACTCTGTTGCTTTATTTTACTTAAAAGGAACCCTGGGTGATAAGAGAGAGAGAGAGAGAGAGAGAGAGAGAGAGAGAGAGAGAGAGAGAGAGAGAGAGAGAGAGAGAGAGAGAGAGAGAGAGAGAGAGAGAGAGAGAGAGAGAGCACATAGCTGATTAAGGGTAGGGTCAAACACGTACTGTAACCATAGCTTTAGGGAAGGAAGGTGAAACTGATCTCGTACACTGACAGAACATACCGTTACAGAAGCACCGTACTGATATTCATATAGTACAGTTACGCCCATCTGCCTGTTATTGTTCTATTGTTGGGAGATTCTTCTCAGTAGAACCAACAGTCATAGGGTACAGCACAGCACAGCACAGCACAGCACAGCACAGCACAGTACTGTACAGTACAGTACAGTACAGTACAGTACAGTACAGTACAGTACAGCACAGCACAGCACAGCACAGCACAGTACAGTACAGTACAGCACAGCACAGCAGAGTACAGTACAGTACAGCACAGCACAGCATAGCACAGCACAGCACAGCAGAGTACAGCACAGCACAGTACAGTACAGTACAGTACAGTACAGTACAGTACAGTACAGTACATTACAGTACAGTACAGTACAGTACAGTACAGTACAGTACAGTACAGTACAGTACAGTCAAACGTGCAAGCATGATACGTGCAGACGTGTGATTTGAATAATGTCACCCCACCGGTATCACCACCGCACCTCCATCGCTCACATAGAATTGAAGTGAACGGGAATAATGACTTTGTGGCGGCACCCTTATGATGTCTTTGGGCGCACAGGAATGACCTGTACAACCACAGTCTGGGAGTGTTGGTCAGTGGGGGCTGGAATGACCTGTACAACCACAGTCTGGGAGTGTTGGTCAGTGGGGGCTGGAATGACCTGTACAACCACAGTCTGGGAGTGTTGGTCAGTGGGAGCTGGAATGACCTGTACAACCACAGTCTGGGAGTGTTGGTCAGTGGGAGCTGCCTATAGAATGACCTGTACAACCACAGTCTGGGAGTGTTGGTCAGTGGGAGCTGCCTATAGAATGACCTGTACAACCACAGTCTGGGAGTGTTGGTCAGTGGGAGCTGCCTATAGAATGACCTGTACAACCACAGTCAGGGAGTGTTGGTCAGTGGGAGCTGCCTATATAATGACCAGTACAACCACAGTCTGGGAGTGTTGGTCAGTGGGAGCTGCCTATAGAATGATGATAGCCTACGGTGTAGTTATTTCCGGTAGTGTGAGAGACTGTCACATGTCAAAACAAAAGTGCTTCTTAATTGGTTTTGAATTAGTTAAAATCACTTTGTTAATCGTCTTTGCCTTCGTATGCCTTCAACCCATTTTGACCTGGGAACGATTCTACAAATGTCTTCTAAATCCTGACAGTTTTATGAAAAACCTTATGTTTCCTATGGTTCTCAAACATTTCAACATGTCAAGGACCCCCAACAATATATGTTATTGGCCGCCGACCCCCATCTGAAAATATGTGTTCCAGGGACCCCCCCCCCCCCCCCCCCCGCCAAGAGGCAAAGATTTGAGTTAAAAACGTTCGCTCTGAAAGAATATATATTCAAAGATTTGCACCACATTTTCACGATTTTTCAAAAATAGCATAGCAGACCTATAAGCTTGTAGATCTGCTATTTTTCAATAGCTAAAGTATGCCAACATGGGTTAAACGCCATACGCACCTATAGGGCTGTCACAATTTCAAAATTAGGTTGACAATTAAAGATTTGAATTTCAGAGTGAGCGTTTTTTAACTCAAATCTTTGCTTCTGCGGGGGTCCCTGGAACAGCATATTTTCAGATGGGGGGTCGGTGGCCGATTACATATAATTCTGGGGGTCGTTGGCCTGAAATATTGAGTACCACTGATACAGAAACAGGTCCTTGACATGAAATATTGAGCACCACTGATACAGAAACATGAGGTATTTCAGAAAACTGTCAGAATTTAGAAGACATTTTTAAAATGTCGACGTCAGGCCTAAATGGGTTAATGCAAAAAATAAATGTGATTATCTCAATGAATTGCGATCAGACGATTCCGTAATGGTGGTGACATGCAGGCCTATTATTGATTACGTAATGGTGGTGACATGCAGGCCTATTATTGATTACGTAATGGTGGTGACATGCAGGCCTATTATTGATTACGTAATGGTGGTGACATGCAGGCCTATTATTGATTACGTAATGGTGGTGACATGCAGGCCTATTATTGATTACGTAATGGTGGTGACATGCAGGCCTATTATTGATTACGTAATGGTGGTGACATGCAGGCCTATTATTGATTACGTAATGGTGGTGACATGCAGGCCTATTATTGATTACGTAATGGTGGTGACATGCAGGCCTATTATTGATTACGTAATGGTGGTGACATGCAGGCCTGTTATTGATTACGTAATGGTGGTGACATGCAGGCCTATTATTGATTACGTAATGGTGGTGACATGCAGGCCTATTATTGATTACGTAATGGTGGTGACATGCAGGCCTATTATTGATTACGTAATGGTGGTGACATGCAGGCCTATTATTGATTACGTAATGGTGGTGACATGCAGGCCTGTTATTGATTACGTAATGGTGGTGACATGCAGGCCTATTATTGACGTACCCAGAGTTACTGGAAGAGGCTTTCACAATATTGAGGACACAAGCATTTGTTTTTCATAAAGTCACACACAGTAAAGGATAATTAGGCACAAAGGTAAACTCTGTCACAGGGTTTGTTAGTCTAAGACGTTGGTCCTTTTGAACGGCGATACTGTGTTGTGGAGCGACACGGTCACACAGGCTTTAAAACTGGAGGAAGCGTTTGATGAGATTGACATCACTGACGAGGTAATTTGTGCCCTAGATTACTCAGCACACTTTACAATGGATTCATCAGAACCAGACTGTACGGTTTACACTGGGAACGTCATCTCACATTCCAGCTTCCTCGCTGGTTTGAACATTGTGTGTGTGTGCGCGTGCGTGCGCGCGTGTGTGTGTGTGTGTGTGAGTGACTGTGTGTGTGTGTGTGTGTGTGAGTGTGAGCGCCTTACTGAAGGTGTGGTGGTGGGTGGTACCATATTCAAATAGCACAACGGTGTCGTCATTTTAATATCAGTCATTTTGGTTGAGTGACGGGAGCTTGGGTTAGACTAGAGTGTTGCAATAGTCAAGATAAGTGTGTTAGCGACATGCAGCTGGCTTCACTTCAACATTACAACAACTACAACTGGAGTGGTACAATATACGTTTCTAAAACAGTGTAGTTTCCGTCGACTAAAACTAAGACGAAAAATGCTCGTCGACTTCCTTTTTTCACTGACAAAAACGAATGGAAACTACATGAAAACTAAGCTACGATGACTAAAAACTAAGAATAAATATACTGACAATTTCGTCGACAAATAAAAACTAGACTAAAATGTTAGGAAGGGACTAGTGGACAAGAGATCCAGTATAAGTCATTTTACACTTAGTTGATCTGCTATTTTCAGCAAGCGTAAATTTAGCCATTACGACAGCATCAAGGCCCGCCAAAATACATTTTAGTCGACTAAAACTAGACTAACACTAAAACATTCCAGGTGACTAAAATGTGACTAAGTGAAAACTATTCAAAAGACTATGACTATAAAATCAAATGTTGCTGCCAAAAACACTGTTCTAAAGTCAAACTTGTAAAATGGCATATTTTACTATACTATACTATACTATACTATACTATACTATACTATAGTATACTATACTATACTATCTAGCATGGTTATGCGTAGTTGCTTTCCAAGAAACACTGCCCCCCCCCCCCACCCTCTACAACATCATGGGCAGAAAAAAAGCCCATGATTTTGTAAATTATCTTTTATTCCAAGTATAGAGGGTATGCACGTGACATCATCATGAAACCCGGACGTTCTGCAGGAACGCCCACTGAGTGGAAAAACACTACTTTCTGGCCTTGACAGCCCAGACATACACACAGAGAAGTCCTATCTGATTGCATTAAACAACGTTAAACCATGTTAAACTCACTTTGCCTGTCGATTTGCCACTCACCATTCCTTCAAAATAGAAGCTCCGCCGTGCCGGAAAGACATTGCGCCCCCTAGAGGTGTCACAGAGACTACATTTTTTTTGGGAGCGTTTTACCCATTGCTGGCTGTCTGAATACCAAAAAAAATAAAAAAATAAAAAGGTCATTAACCCATGGTGTTTTAAGCATTATGTCATATTGAAAAATAGCTATGTAGATCTGCTATTTTTGAAAAATCGTGAAAATGGGGCACAAATCCACAGACACACACACACACACACACAGACGTGATCTGCTGGGTCTCATAGTAAATGCTCACTGCGTTCGCAAATATTCTTTCACAGCGAACGTTTTTTTTTAATTCAAATCTTTGCTTCTGGGAGGGGGGTCCCTGGAACTACATATTTTCAGATGGGGGTCTGCGGCCAAATGCAGATCATTCTGGGGGTCCTGTACATGAAAAAGGTTGAGCACCACCGATATAGAAACATGTTTTTTTCTTAAAATGTTGACATATTATTGCTTATATAGCAGCTTTAAGCACCATCCTCCCATGCATCCCACCCTTTCAGTGGTACGGGACTACGAGACGGAGGTGATCGTGGTTCCCACCCTGTTCCTGGCCGCCTTCCTGTTCACCTGGGTGGCCGTGCTGGTGCTGAGGTGCCGCCACGAGGTCCACCGCCGCGCACGGACCGCCCCCACTCTGCCCCGATACCACCAGCCCCACCGCAGACACACACACGGCCACAGGAGGGAGCTGCAGGGCATCGATGGTGAGTATATAGGCCTGTCACATTAATCATTGCATCATCGCCTCATCGCAATTATTTGAGATGATCGCAATTATTATTTTTTGCATAATCGTCAATCTTTTACACGTTGAAAAATGTCCATTTTTGTTACATTTTCAAAAATGTGTAAAATTTTTGGAAAGTAAAAATTATTAACCCATTTTGGGCGGGAACCCCTTTTGGTGTTTTAAACATTGTTATAATTTAGCTAAAAAAATAGCAGATCGACAAGCTCGTAGCGCGCCACCGAGTGGCGCGCTACGAGCTTGTAGGTCTGCTATTTTTGAAAAAGCTTGTAGGTCTGCTTGTAGGTCTGCTATTTTTGAAAAATCGTGAAAATATTTATTTCAGAAAACTGGAGGATTTAGAAGATTTTTTTTTAAATTTCGAGGTCAGGCCTAAATGTGCTAAATGTGTCAATGATTTCTTTGTATAGCCTATTTAAGTTATTTGTCCTACTGCCCTGTGCAACATGTGACTATGATGAAGCCTAAAAGGCAAAAACAGAAATACAAATTGCAACCTTCCATTTGTTCAATGCAAATAAATACAAATGTAAATGTTAATCGCAATTTACTTAATTAATCGTCAACTTAAGTGCGTAATCGTGACAGCCCTAATGGTGAGTTACAGAGTAGCCTAAGTGTGGCTCTGGAATGAAATGTTCCATTGTTATTAGTGTTGTGTAGTTGTAGTCTTTTGAATACAATTTATATCCGTGTTAGCCATATTTTAGTAGTACATATTAAAAAGGTAGCTATACCCCAGAGCAGGGGTTCTCAACGTTTCTGGCCGGGGACCCCCGGAAATGCTTTGGTAATGTCTCGGGACACTCGGTGGCGCGCTATGAGCTTGTAGATCTGACATAGAACGACTGACATAGAAACATAGCTTTTTCAGAAAACTGTCAGGATGTAGAAGACATTTTTAGAATCTGATCTCAGGTCAAAATGGGTTAAAACCGATTCAGAACGGGAGCCCCTGTTGGTGTTTTTACCCTTCAAGACGGGAACCCCTTTTGGGGTTCTTGTTGCTTATTATGTACAGTATATTAGCAGCGTTACATTTTTGTCATTTTTGAATGAATTTAGGTCAGGATTAAGAATGCGTTTTTAGAATTGGCCTAAATGGGTTAAATTTAAGACAAAATGGAGGGCTATTCATTCAGTCACTTTTCTATTCAGAAAACACGAGATGAGATACTGACATATTATGACGACAAAGAATAAGACAAAACAAGATTTCCCAAGAAAGGAACTCAGCTACGTACAGCTACGTAAGGAGCTACGTACAGCTACGTAAGGAGCTACTTACAGCTACGTAAGGAGCTACGTAAGGAGCTACGTACAGCTACGTAAGGAGCTACGTACAGCTACGTAAGGAGCTACGTACAGCTACGTAAGGAGCTACGTACAGCTACGTAAGGAGCTACGTACAGCAAATATGTGTGAAATATAAAGTGTGTAAAATGTGAATCCAGACAATAAAGAGTGATACAATGCAGTGTTGTTTTCGTCGACTAAAACCAAGACGAAAAAATGTTCATCGACTACCTTTTTTCACTGACGAAAACTACATGGAAACTAAATGAAAACTAAGCTATGATGACTAAAACTAAGACTAAATATGTTGACAATTTCGTCAACAGTTAAAAACTAGAGTAAAATGTTAGGAAGGGACTAGTGGACAAGAGATCCAGGATAAGTCATTTTACACTTGGTTGCATGCTGAAAATAGCAGATCTACAAGCTCACAGCGTGACGCGCTGTGAGCTTGTAGATTTATTTTCAGCAAGTGTAAAATCAGTCATTACGACAGCATCAAGGTCCACCAAAATAAATTTTAGTCGACTAAATCAACTGTATAGATTTAGTTGACTAAAATCTTATGATAGCCTATATTTAGTCGACTAAAACTAGACTAACACTGAGACATTCCTGGTGACTAAAATGTGACTAAAACTAAAGGATAACTATTCAAAAGACTATGACTAAAACTGCCAAAAACAACTCTGGTAAAGTGTGAATCCAGACAGTTAAAGACAGATACTCTGCCCTTCTCTCTCTCTCTCTCTCTCTCTCTCTCTCTCTTCTCTCTCTCTCTCTCTCTCTCTCTCTCTCTCTCTCTCTCTCTCTCTCTCTCTTCTCTCTCTCTCTCTCTCTCTCTCTCTCTCTCTCTCTCTCTCTCTCTCTCTCTCTCTCTCTCTCTCTCTCTCTCTCTCCTCTCTCTCTCTCTCTCTCTCTCTCCTCTCTCTCTCTCTCTCTCTCTCTCTCTCTCTCTCTCTCTCTCTCTCTCTCTCTCTCTCTCTCTCCCCCCCCCCCCCCCCCCCTACCAGCTCCTGCAGAACTGAACGTGTTGGAACACGAGGCTCTGCCCATGACGGTGCAGCGGAACGTCAAACCCACCCTGCTGCAGGCCGCTACGACCGGTCAGAACATGGAGGTCCAACCCACCCTGCCGCAGGCCTCTACAACTGGACAGAACATGGAGGTCCAACCCACCCCGCTGCAGGCTGCTACGACCCTGCCGCAGGCCTCTACAACTGGACAGAACATGGAGGTCCAACGGGGACGGTTCAGCAGGCTGACCCCTCTGCCTCTGTCCTTCTCTGTCCAGCGGGACAGTCCGGTCACTCTGCACAGAGCTGCCCTGGACAACCGCAATGTCGTCCTCAGGGTCCTAAAAGGTATTTATATACTGCACTATCATTACAGTTACACTCCTGGTAATGGAAATCTCTCACTCAGAGATACAAAACATCACACCCGTGTGAACTGAGTGGTGCAACTCCGTGTGGGGGTCCCCGGAACTTCCAGACCCACAGGAACGCGCCCAGGGGTGCCGCCCCGCGTCCGAAAACGGTCGAGAAATGACAGAGTTACTGTTTCTCTCTCTCTCTCTCTCTCTCTGCAATTAGGCAGGCAACAGTGCAACACTATCTCTCTCTCTCTGTTTCTAGCACAACAGCACCACTTTTGCCCCTACTGGTACTCTAAACATTGGGACATTGCTGTTCCTTGGAGTGGTTGCACCACTCAAAAACACAAGCTCACCCAGTAGGTAGTCCAGCCAGCCAGGCTATAGTGAGATCTGCAACATGCACACTGCAACATGCACACAACCTGCTCCGTAACAACATGCACACAACCTGCTCCATAACAACATGCACACAACCTGCTCCATAACAACATGCACACAACCTGCTCCATAACAACATGCACACAACCTGCTCCATAACAACATGCACACAACCTGCTCCATAACAACATGCACACAACCTGCTCCATAACAACATGCACACAACCTGCTCCATAACAACATGCACACTGCAACATGGACACAACCTGCTCCATAACAACATGGACACAACCTGCTCCATAACAACATGGACACAACCTGCTCCATAACAACATGCACACAACCTGCTCCATAACAACATGGACACAACCTGCTCCATAACAACATGGACACAACCTGCTCCATAACAACATGCACACAACCTGCTCCATAACCAAAAAAGGCAATTCAGATTTACAATGACTTCTCTAATCTCTACCCATCCTCTTCGCCCTGAATTTGACCTCTTAAGCCCAAACCACACCAATGGGTCGCCATGCAACTCCTTGCAACCAAACGGTTGAGAGTAGACACATGTAGACACATGTAGACACATGTAGACACATGTAGACACATGTAGTTGCAAGAACCAATTGAATCACTTGCGTCGTGTGTGTGTGTGCCGAGTAACAGGACATATCACATCGCTGTGTCGAACGATAAAATAGTTTTGCCACACGATTTTTCAAAAATAGCAGACCTACAAGCTCATAGCGCGCCACACAGTGGCGCGCTATGAGCTTGTAGGTCTGCTATTTTTCAATAGCTAAAGCATACCATAATGCTTGAAACACCAAAAGGGGTTCCCGTTCAAAATGGGTTAATTAAATAGTGCTCTACCATCTAATCCCTAAAGCCCATGATCACTGTTGCTGCGTTATGGGAATGTATTTTATGTTATTTTTATTTTATGTAAGATTTGATGGACAATAAGGTTTTCTTTGTATCTTTATTATCATGGACTATATAAATCATATAGTGCTAAAGTATGCTCGCTCATCCCCTGGTTCTGCCTGGTTCTGCCTGGTTCACGGAAGTCATTTCTCTATGAATAACATGGGCTCATCTTATCTCTCATAATAAGCATTGTGCTCCAGAAATAAACAAGCTGTCTCGGCGTTATTGTCAGGGAGGTGTCTCTGTATCGTTATATTGTCAGGGAGGTGTCTCTGTATCGTTATATTGTCAGGGAGGTGTCTCTGTGTCGTTATATTGTCAGGGAGGTGTCTCTGTCTCGTTATATTGTCAGGGAGGTGTCTCTGTATCGTTATATTGTCAGGGAGGTGTCTCTGTATCGTTATATTGTCAGGGAGGTGTCTCTGTGTCGTTATATTGTCAGGGAGGTGTCTCTGTATCGTTATATTGTCAGGGCGGTGTCTCTGTATCGTTATATTGTCAGGGAGGTGTCTCTGTATCGTTATATTGTCAGGGAGGTGTCTCTGTATCGTTATATTGTCAGGGAGGTGTCTCTGTCTCGTTATATTGTCAGGGAGGTGTCTCTGTATCGTTATATTGTCAGGGAGGTGTCTCTGTATCGTTATATTGTCAGGGAGGTGTCTCTGTGTCGTTATATTGTCAGGGAGGTGTCTCTGTATCGTTATATTGTCAGGGCGGTGTCTCTGTATCGTTATATTGTCAGGGAGGTGTCTCTGTATCGTTATATTGTCAGGGAGGTGTCTCTGTATCGTTATATTGTCAGGGAGGTGTCTGTATCGTTATATTGTCAGGGAGGTGTCTCTGTATCGTTATATTGTCAGGGAGGTGTCTCTGTATCGTTATATTGTCAGGGAGGTGTCTCTGTATCGTTATATTGTCAGGGAGGTGTCTCTGTATCGTTATATTGTCAGGGAGGTGTCTCTGTGTCGTTATATTGTCAGGGCGGTGTCTCTGTATCGTTATATTGTCAGGGAGGTGTCTCTGTATCGTTATATTGTCAGGGAGGTGTCTCTGTATCGTTATATTGTCAGGGAGGTGTCTGTATCGTTATATTGTCAGGGAGGTGTCTCTGTATCGTTATATTGTCAGGGAGGTGTCTCTGTATCGTTATATTGTCAGGGAGGTGTCTCTGTATCGTTATATTGTCAGGGAGGTGTCTCTGTATCGTTATATTGTCAGGGAGGTGTCTCTGTATCGTTATATTGTCAGGGAGGTGTCTGTATCGTTATATTGTCAGGGAGGTGTCTCTGTATCGTTATATTGTCAGGGAGGTGTCTGTATCGTTATATTGTCAGGGAGGTGTCTCTGTATCGTTATATTGTCAGGGAGGTGTCTCTGTATCGTTATATTGTCAGGGAGGTGTCTCTGTATCGTTATATTGTCAGGGAGGTGTCTCTGTATCGTTATATTGTCAGGGAGGTGTCTCTGTATCGTTATATTGTCAGGGAGGTGTCTCTGTATCGTTATATTGTCAGGGAGGTGTCTCTGTATCGTTATATTGTCAGGGAGGTGTCTCTATCGTTATATTGTCAGGGAGGTGTCTCTGTATCGTTATATTGTCAGGGAGGTGTCTCTGTATCGTTATATTGTCAGGGAGGTGTCTCTGTATCGTTATATTGTCAGGGAGGTGTCTCTGTATCGTTATATTGTCAGGGAGGTGTCTCTGTATCGTTATATTGTCAGGGAGGTGTATCTGTGTCGTTATATTGTCGGGGAGGTGTCTCTGTATCGTTATATTGTCGGGGAGGTGTCTCTGTATCGTTATATTGTCAGGGAGGTGTCTCTGTATCGTTATATTGTCAGGGAGGTGTCTGTATCGTTATATTGTCAGGGAGGTGTCTCTGTATCAGAAAATGTAACTAATTCAGCAGCAGTAACAGCAGCGTTTTCAGTTGATTCTTCATATCCATATAGTGTAACGGCCTGGATGTATATTTTTCAAACACAGTTCTTATATGAGGTGATCTAAAAACAATCAACGTAGCGTAAACGTACCGAATCGACCTTGATGTCTTCTTTATCCTTCAGAGTCGGCCGACGCCGGCGAGCGGCGCCACTTCCTGGGTTTCGCCTCCTTCCTGTCGGGCCTGGGGCCACACCCCTTCCTGCCCGCGCTGCTGGGCGCGGTGACGACACAGTCGCCGCTGGTCACCGTGGTGGAGGAGCTGACGCACCGAGACCTGCTGGGCTTCCTGTGGCGGTGCAGACAGGTAGAGTAGGCTCAGTGGAGCCACCTAGTGGTGATACCTGTGGAGGTGCAGACAGGTAGAGTAGACTCAGTGGAGCCACCTAGTGGTGATACCTGCGGAGGTGCAGACAGGTAGAGTAGACTCAGTGGAGCCACCTAGTGGTGATACCTGTGGAGGTGCAGACAGGTAGAGTAGACTCAGTGGAGCCACCTAGTGGTGATACCTGTGGAGGTGCAGACAGGTAGAGTAGACTCAGTGGAGCCACCTAGTGGTGATACCTGCGGAGGTGCAGACAGGTAGAGTAGACTCAGTGGAGCCACCTAGTGGTGATACCTGCGGAGGTGTACTGTAGACAGGTAGGGCGACACCTGTTTGTGGCGGACGAGAAAACAGAAACAATGAGCCACGATCGATGGCATCCAATCACACCGCTGGTAGAGTGACATAATGTTACACACAAACTGTCAGAGAGAGAGAGAGAGAGAGAGAGATTCTTCATGTTTTATTGATTATTCGTTTGGATGTTAGGGCTGGGTGCAATAACCGCCATACCGTGGTTGTTGTAAGGCAGTGGTTCTCAAACCTTTTCATGTCAATTAGGACCCTTAAATTGACACTTATTAGCCCCCATTTGAAGAGATATGCCAGGGACCCCCATAAGAGAAGTTTCCATTCGGTTTTTGTCATTTGTATTTGTAGCTTTGTAGCCGTTACAAACTGCAGCTACAGACATCGCGTGTATCTTTGTATCTCTGAATGGTAGCCGGCTGCATCGTTGCATCTTCCCGTGTGAACGCACCGTTACTGTGCTCATCTCAACCAGTTCCAGGCTCTGGGTCAGACCAGACGTCTACAGTATGTAGATAGTTCTGGGTCAGACCAGACACCTACAGTATGTAGATAGTTCTGGGTCAGACCAGACGTCTACAGTATGTAGATAGTTCTGGGTCAGACCAGACACCTACAGTATGTAGATAGTTCTGGGTCAGACCAGACGTCTACAGTATGTAGATAGTTCTGGGTCAGACCAGACGTCTACAGTACGTAGATAGTTCTGGGTCAGACCAGACACCTACAGTATGTAGATAGCTCTGGGTCAGACCAGACACCTACAGTATGTAGATAGTTCTGGGTCAGACCAGACACCTACAGTACGTAGATAGTTCTGGGTCAGACCAGACACCTACAGTATGTAGATAGTTCTGGGTCAGACCAGACACCTACAGTATGTAGATAGTTCTGGGTCAGACCAGACACCTACAGTATGTAGATAGTTCTGGGTCAGACCAGACACCTACAGTACGTAGATAGTTCTGGGTCAGACCAGACACCTACAGTACGTAGATAGTTCTGGGTCAGATCAGACACCTACAGTATGTAGATAGTTCTGGGTCAGACCAGACGTCTACAGTATGTAGATAGTTCTGGGTCAGACCAGACACTACAGTACGTAGATAGTTCTGGGTCAGACCAGACACCTACAGTACGTAGATAGTTCTGGGTCAGACCAGACACCTACAGTATGTAGATAGTTCTGGGTCAGACCAGACACCTACAGTACGTAGATAGTTCTGGATCAGATCAGACTCCTACAGTACGTAGATAGTTCTGGGTCAGACCAGACGTCTACAGTATGTAGATAGTTCTGGGTCAGACCAGACACTACAGTACGTAGATAGTTCTGGGTCAGACCAGACACCTACAGTACGTAGATAGTTCTGGGTCAGACCAGACACCTACAGTATGTAGATAGTTCTGGGTCAGACCAGACACCTACAGTACGTAGATAGTTCTGGGTCAGATCAGACACCTACAGTACGTAGATAGTTCTGGGTCAGACCAGACACCTACAGTACGTAGATAGTTCTGGGTCAGACCAGACACCTACAGTACGTAGATAGTTCTGGGTCAGACCAGACACCTACAGTACGTAGATAGTTCTGGGTCAGACCAGACACCTACAGTATGTAGATAGTTCTGGGTCAGACCAGACACCTACAGTATGTAGATAGTTCTGGGTCAGACCAGACACCTACAGTATGTAGATAGTTCTGGGTCAGACCAGACACCTACAGTACGTAGATAGTTCTGGGTCAGACCAGACACCTACAGTATGTAGATAGTTCTGGGTCAGACCAGACACCTACAGTACGTAGATAGTTCTGGGTCAGATCAGACACCTACAGTACGTAGATAGTTCTGGGTCAGACCAGACGTCTACAGTATGTAGATAGTTCTGGGTCAGACCAGACGTCTACAGTATGTAGATAGTTCTGGGTCAGACCAGACGTCTACAGTATGTAGATAGTTCTGGGTCAGACCAGACACCTACAGTATGTAGATAGTTCTGGGTCAGACCAGACACCTACAGTACGTAGATAGTTCTGGGTCAAACCAGACACCTACAGTATGTAGATAGTTCTGGGTCAGACCAGACACCTACAGTATGTAGATAGTTCTGGGTCAGACCAGACACCTACAGTACGTAGATAGTTCTGGGTCAGACCAGACGTCTACAGTATGTAGATAGTTCTGGGTCAGATCAGACACCTACAGTACGTAGATAGTTCTGGGTCAGACCAGACGTCTACAGTATGTAGATAGTTCTGGGTCAGACCAGACACTACAGTACGTAGATAGTTCTGGGTCAGACCAGACGTCTACAGTATGTAGATAGTTCTGGGTCAGACCAGACACCTACAGTACGTAGATAGTTCTGGGTCAGACCAGACGTCTACAGTATGTAGATAGTTCTGGGTCAGATCAGACTCCTACAGTACGTAGATAGTTCTGGGTCAGACCAGACGTCTACAGTATGTAGATAGTTCTGGGTCAGACCAGACACTACAGTACGTAGATAGTTCTGGGTCAGA
The DNA here is from genome assembly GCF_951216825.1 of Electrona antarctica. NCBI lineage: Eukaryota > Metazoa > Chordata > Actinopteri > Myctophiformes > Myctophidae > Electrona > Electrona antarctica. The sequence goes on from NW_027637521.1 coordinate 132,385, forward strand.
CCAGACACCTACAGTACGTAGATAGTTCTGGGTCAGACCAGACACCTACAGTATGTAGATAGTTCTGGGTCAGACCAGACACCTACAGTACGTAGATAGTTCTGGGTCAGATCAGACACCTACAGTACGTAGATAGTTCTGGGTCAGACCAGACGTCTACAGTACGTAGATAGTTCTGGGTCAGATCAGACACCTACAGTATGTAGATAGTTCTGGGTCAGATCAGACGCCTACAGTATGTAGATAGTTCTGGGTCAGACCAGACACCTACAGTATGTAGATAGTTCTGGGTCAGACCAGACACCTACAGTACGTAGATAGTTCTGGGTCAGACCAGACACCTACAGTACGTAGATAGTTCTGGGTCAGACCAGACACCTACAGTATGTAGATAGTTCTGGGTCAGACCAGACACCTACAGTATGTAGATAGTTCTGGGTCAGACCAGACACCTACAGTATGTAGATAGTTCTGGGTCAGACCAGACACCTACAGTATGTAGATAGTTCTGGGTCAGATCAGACACCTACAGTATGTAGATAGTTCTGGGTCAGACCAGACACCTACAGTATGTAGATAGTTCTGGGTCAGACCAGACACCTACAGTATGTAGATAGTTCTGGGTCAGACCAGACGTCTACAGTATGTAGATAGTTCTGGGTCAGACCAGACACCTACAGTACGTAGATAGTTCTGGGTCAGACCAGACGTCTACAGTATGTAGATAGTTCTGGGTCAGACCAGACGCTACAGTACGTAGATAGTTCTGGATCAGACCAGACACCTACAGTATGTAGATAGTTCTGGGTCAGACCAGACACCTACAGTACGTAGATAGTTCTGGGTCAGACCAGACACCTACAGTACGTAGATAGTTCTGGGTCAGACCAGACGCCTACAGTACGTAGATAGTTCTGGGTCAGACCAGACACCTACAGTACGTAGATAGTTCTGGGTCAGACCAGACACCTACAGTATGTAGATAGTTCTGGGTCAGACCAGACACCTACAGTACGTAGATAGTTCTGGGTCAGACCAGACACCTACAGTACGTAGATAGTTCTGGGTCAGACCAGACACCTACAGTACGTAGATAGTTCTGGGTCAGACCAGACACCTACAGTACGTAGATAGTTCTGGGTCAGACCAGACACCTACAGTATGTAGATAGTTCTGGGTCAGACCAGACACCTACAGTACGTAGATAGTTCTGGGTCAGACCAGACACCTACAGTACGTAGATAGTTCTGGGTCAGATCAGACACCTACAGTATGTAGATAGTTCTGGGTCAGATCAGACACCTACAGTATGTAGATAGTTCTGGGTCAGACCAGACACCTACAGTACGTAGATAGTTCTGGGTCAGACCAGACACCTACAGTACGTAGATAGTTCTGGGTCAGACCAGACACCTACAGTATGTAGATAGTTCTGGGTCAGATCAGACACCTACAGTACGTAGATAGTTCTGGGTCAGACCAGACACCTACAGTATGTAGATAGTTCTGGGTCAGACCAGACACCTACAGTATGTAGATAGTTCTGGGTCAGACCAGACACCTACAGTACGTAGATAGTTCTGGGTCAGACCAGACACCTACAGTACGTAGATAGTTCTGGGTCAGACCAGACACCTACAGTATGTAGATAGTTCTGGGTCAGACCAGACGTCTACAGTATGTAGATAGTTCTGGGTCAGACCAGACACCTACAGTACGTAGATAGTTCTGGGTCAGACCAGACGCCTACAGTACGTAGATAGTTCTGGGTCAGATCAGACACCTACAGTACGTAGATAGTTCTGGGTCAGACCAGACGCCTACAGTACGTAGATAGTTCTGGGTCAGACCAGACACCTACAGTACGTAGATAGTTCTGGGTCAGATCAGACACCTACAGTACGTAGATAGTTCTGGGTCAGATCAGACACCTACAGTATGTAGATAGTTCTGGGTCAGACCAGACACCTACAGTACGTAGATAGTTCTGGGTCAGACCAGACACCTACAGTACGTAGATAGTTCTGGGTCAGACCAGACACCTACAGTATGTAGATAGTTCTGGGTCAGACCAGACACCTACAGTACGTAGATAGTTCTGGGTCAGACCAGACACCTACAGTATGTAGATAGTTCTGGGTCAGACCAGACGCCTACAGTACGTAGATAGTTCTGGGTCAGACCAGACACCTACAGTACGTAGATAGTTCTGGGTCAGATCAGACGCCTACAGTACGTAGATAGTTCTGGGTCAGACCAGACACCTACAGTACGTAGATAGTTCTGGGTCAGACCAGACACCTACAGTATGTAGATAGTTCTGGGTCAGACCAGACACCTACAGTATGTAGATAGTTCTGGGTCAGACCAGACACCTACAGTACGTAGATAGTTCTGGGTCAGACCAGACACCTACAGTATGTAGATAGTTCTGGGTCAGACCAGACACCTACAGTACGTAGATAGTTCTGGGTCAGACCAGACACCTACAGTATGTAGATAGTTCTGGGTCAGACCAGACACCTACAGTATGTAGATAGTTCTGGGTCAGACCAGACACCTACAGTACGTAGATAGTTCTGGGTCAGACCAGACGCCTACAGTATGTAGATAGTTCTGGGTCAGATCAGACACCTACAGTACGTAGATAGTTCTGGGTCAGATCAGACGCCTACAGTATGTAGATAGTTCTGGGTCAGACCAGACACCTACAGTACGTAGATAGTTCTGGGTCAGATCAGACACCTACAGTATGTAGATAGTTCTGGGTCAGATCAGACACCTACAGTACGTAGATAGTTCTGGGTCAGATCAGACACCTACAGTATGTAGATAGTTCTGGGTCAGACCAGACACCTACAGTATGTAGATAGTTCTGGGTCAGACCAGACACCTACAGTATGTAGATAGTTCTGGGTCAGACCAGACACCTACAGTATGTAGATAGTTCTGGGTCAGACCAGACACCTACAGTATGTAGATAGTTCTGGGTCAGACCAGACACCTACAGTATGTAGATAGTTCTGGGTCAGACCAGACACCTACAGTACGTAGATAGTTCTGGGTCAGACCAGACACCTACAGTACGTAGATAGTTCTGGGTCAGACCAGACACCTACAGTACGTAGATAGTTCTGGGTCAGACCAGACACCTACAGTATGTAGATAGTTCTGGGTCAGATCAGACACCTACAGTATGTAGATAGTTCTGGGTCAGACCAGACACCTACAGTACGTAGATAGTTCTGGGTCAGACCAGACACCTACAGTACGTAGATAGTTCTGGGTCAGACCAGACACCTACAGTATGTAGATAGTTCTGGGTCAGATCAGACACCTACAGTATGTAGATAGTTCTGGGTCAGACCAGACACCTACAGTATGTAGATAGTTCTGGGTCAGACCAGACACCTACAGTATGTAGATAGTTCTGGGTCAGACCAGACACCTACAGTATGTAGATAGTTCTGGGTCAGACCAGACACCTACAGTATGTAGATAGTTCTGGGTCAGACCAGACACCTACAGTACGTAGATAGTTCTGGGTCAGACCAGACACCTACAGTATGTAGATAGTTCTGGGTCAGACCAGACACCTACAGTATGTAGATAGTTCTGGGTCAGACCAGACACCTACAGTATGTAGATAGTTCTGGGTCAGACCAGACACCTACAGTACGTAGATAGTTCTGGGTCAGACCAGACACCTACAGTACGTAGATAGTTCTGGGTCAGACCAGACGTCTACAGTATGTAGATAGTTCTGGGTCAGACCAGACACCTACAGTACGTAGATAGTTCTGGGTCAGACCAGACGTCTACAGTATGTAGATAGTTCTGGGTCAGACCAGACGTCTACAGTATGTAGATAGTTCTGGGTCAGACCAGACACCTACAGTACGTAGATAGTTCTGGGTCAGACCAGACACCTACAGTATGTAGATAGTTCTGGGTCAGACCAGACACCTACAGTATGTAGATAGTTCTGGGTCAGACCAGACACCTACAGTATGTAGATAGTTCTGGGTCAGACCAGACACCTACAGTACGTAGATAGTTCTGGGTCAGACCAGACACCTACAGTATGTAGATAGTTCTGGGTCAGACCAGACACCTACAGTATGTAGATAGTTCTGGGTCAGACCAGACACCTACAGTATGTAGATAGTTCTGGGTCAGACCAGACACCTACAGTACGTAGATAGTTCTGGGTCAGACCAGACACCTACAGTATGTAGATAGTTCTGGGTCAGACCAGACGTCTACAGTATGTAGATAGTTCTGGGTCAGACCAGACACCTACAGTACGTAGATAGTTCTGGGTCAGACCAGACACCTACAGTACGTAGATAGTTCTGGGTCAGACCAGACACCTACAGTACGTAGATAGTTCTGGGTCAGACCAGACACCTACAGTATGTAGATAGTTCTGGGTCAGACCAGACACCTACAGTATGTAGATAGTTCTGGGTCAGACCAGACACCTACAGTATGTAGATAGTTCTGGGTCAGACCAGACACCTACAGTACGTAGATAGTTCTGGGTCAGATCAGACACCTACAGTATGTAGATAGTTCTGGGTCAGACCAGACACCTACAGTACGTAGATAGTTCTGGGTCAGACCAGACACCTACAGTATGTAGATAGTTCTGGGTCAGACCAGACGTCTACAGTATGTAGATAGTTCTGGGTCAGATCAGACGTCTACAGTATGTAGATAGTTCTGGGTCAGATCAGACACCTACAGTATGTAGATAGTTCTGGGTCAGACCAGACACCTACAGTATGTAGATAGTTCTGGGTCAGACCAGACACCTACAGTATGTAGATAGTTCTGGGTCAGACCAGACACCTACAGTATGTAGATAGTTCTGGGTCAGACCAGACACCTACAGTATGTAGATAGTTCTGGGTCAGACCAGACACCTACAGTACGTAGATAGTTCTGGGTCAGACCAGACACCTACAGTATGTAGATAGTTCTGGGTCAGACCAGACACCTACAGTATGTAGATAGTTCTGGGTCAGACCAGACACCTACAGTATGTAGATAGTTCTGGGTCAGACCAGACACCTACAGTATGTAGATAGTTCTGGGTCAGACCAGACACCTACAGTACGTAGATAGTTCTGGGTCAGACCAGACACCTACAGTACGTAGATAGTTCTGGGTCAGACCAGACACCTACAGTATGTAGATAGTTCTGGGTCAGACCAGACACCTACAGTATGTAGATAGTTCTGGGTCAGACCAGACACCTACAGTACGTAGATAGTTCTGGGTCAGACCAGACACCTACAGTACGTAGATAGTTCTGGGTCAGACCAGACACCTACAGTACGTAGATAGTTCTGGGTCAGACCAGACACCTACAGTATGTAGATAGTTCTGGGTCAGACCAGACACCTACAGTACGTAGATAGTTCTGGGTCAGACCAGACACCTACAGTATGTAGATAGTTCTGGGTCAGACCAGACACCTACAGTACGTAGATAGTTCTGGGTCAGACCAGACACCTACAGTACGTAGATAGTTCTGGGTCAGACCAGACACCTACAGTACGTAGATAGTTCTGGGTCAGACCAGACACCTACAGTACGTAGATAGTTCTGGGTCAGACCAGACACCTACAGTATGTAGATAGTTCTGGGTCAGACCAGACACCTACAGTACGTAGATAGTTCTGGGTCAGACCAGACACCTACAGTACGTAGATAGTTCTGGGTCAGACCAGACACCTACAGTATGTAGATAGTTCTGGGTCAGACCAGACACCTACAGTATGTAGATAGTTCTGGGTCAGACCAGACACCTACAGTATGTAGATAGTTCTGGGTCAGACCAGACACCTACAGTATGTAGATAGTTCTGGGTCAGACCAGACACCTACAGTACGTAGATGGTACTTTGTGTTCAGGGACAGATTAACCCCCACAAGGGCCCCTGGGCCGGTAATATTTGCAGGGCCCCTAATAGCGCGCGTGCACACGACATTTTCGTGTTTTTCCGTGTTTTTAATCATCTTTTTAACCTAAATTTAACAAAATCAATGGCCAATGAAGGGCCCCAGGAGCCCTTCTCAGGGCGTCAAACCTAGTACCTTACGGTCCAATGTCCCTACGTCCCTAACCTAGTACCTTACGGTCCAATGTCCCTACGTCCCTAACCTAGTACCTTACGGTCCAATGTCCCTACGTCCCTAACCTAGTACCTTACGGTCCAATGTCCCTACGTCCCTAACCTAGTACCTTACGGTCCAATGTCCCTACGTCCCTAACCTAGTACCTTACGGTCCAATGTCCCTACGTCCCTAACCTAGTACCTTACGGTCCAATGTCCCTACGTCCCTAACCTAGTACCTTACGGTCCAATGTCCCTACGTCCCTAACCTAGTACCTTACGGTCCAATGTCCCTACGTCCCTAACCTAGTACCTTACGGTCCAATGTCCCTACGTCCCTAACCTAGTACCTTACGGTCCAATGTCCCTACGTCCCTAACCTAGTACCTTACGGTCCAATGTCCCTACGTCCCTAACCTAGTACCTTACGGTCCAATGTCCCTACGTCCCTAACCTAGTACCTTACGGTCCAATGTCCCTACGTCCCTAACCTAGTACCTTACGGTCCAATGTCCCTACGTCCCTAACCTAGTACCTTACGGTCCAATGTCCCTACGTCCCTAACCTAGTACCTTACGGTCCAATGTCCCTACGTCCCTAACCTAGTACCTTACGGTCCAATGTCCCTACGTCCCTAACCTAGTACCTTACGGTCCAATGTCCCTACGTCCCTAACCTAGTACCTTACGGTCCAATGTCCCTACGTCCCTAACCTAGTACCTTACGGTCCAATGTCCCTACGTCCCTAACCTAGTACCTTACGGTCCAATGTCCCTACGTCCCTAACCTAGTACCTTACGGTCCAATGTCCCTACGTCCCTAACCTAGTACCTTACGGTCCAATGTCCCTACGTCCCTAACCTAGTACCTTACGGTCCAATGTCCCTACGTCCCTAACCTAGTACCTTACGGTCCAATGTCCCTACGTCCCTAACCTAGTACCTTACGGTCCAATGTCCCTACGTCCCTAACCTAGTACCTTACGGTCCAATGTCCCTACGTCCCTAACCTAGTACCTTACGGTCCAATGTCCCTACGTCCCTAACCTAGTACCTTACGGTCCAATGTCCCTACGTCCCTAACCTAGTACCTTACGGTCCAATGTCCCTACGTCCCTAACCTAGTACCTTACGGTCCAATGTCCCTACGTCCCTAACCTAGTACCTTAAGGTCCAATGTCCCTACGTCCCTAACCTAGTACCTTACGGTCCAATGTCCCTGCTTGTGTTTCTGTAGGTCAACACGGGTGGAGAGAGTCCATGTGACCTGACGGAGAAGAGGATCTTCATCATGGCAGGACAGGTGGCCTCTGCCCTGGTCAGTAACACACGTCCATTAAGATTAACCCATTCAACCCTCAGGACAGGTGGCCTCTGCCCTGGTCAGTAACACAGTAACACAGGACAGGTGGCCTCTGCCCTGGTCAGTAACACAGTAACACAGGACAGGTGGCCTCTGCCCTGGTCAGTAACACAGTAACAGGACAGGTGGCCTCTGCCCTGGTCAGTAACACAGGACAGGTGGCCTCTGCCCTGGTCAGTAACACAGTAACACAGGACAGGTGGCCTCTGCCCTGGTCAGTAACACAGGACAGGTGGCCTCTGCCCTGGTCAGTAACACAGTAACACAGGACAGGTGGCCTCTGCCCTGGTCAGTAACACAGTAACAGGACAGGTGGCCTCTGCCCTGGTCAGTAACACAGTAACACAGGACAGGTGGCCTCTGCCCTGGTCAGTAACACAGTAACACAGGACAGGTGGCCTCTGCCCTGGTCAGTAACACAGGACAGGTGGCCTCTGCCCTGGTCAGTAACACAGGACAGGTGGCCTCTGCCCTGGTCAGTAACACAGGACAGGTGGCCTCTGCCCTGGTCAGTAACACAGTAACAGGACAGGTGGCCTCTGCCCTGGTCAGTAACACAGGACAGGTGGCCTCTGCCCTGGTCAGTAACACAGTAACACAGGACAGGTGGCCTCTGCCCTGGTCAGTAACACAGTAACAGGACAGGTGGCCTCTGCCCTGGTCAGTAACACAGTAACAGGACAGGTGGCCTCTGCCCTGGTCAGTAACACAGGACAGGTGGCCTCTGCCCTGGTCAGTAACACAGTAACACAGGACAGGTGGCCTCTGCCCTGGTCAGTAACACAGTAACAGGACAGGTGGCCTCTGCCCTGGTCAGTAACACAGTAACACAGGACAGGTGGCCTCTGCCCTGGTCAGTAACACAGGACAGGTGGCCTCTGCCCTGGTCAGTAACACAGGACAGGTGGCCTCTGCCCTGGTCAGTAACACAGTAACACAGGACAGGTGGCCTCTGCCCTGGTCAGTAACACAGGACAGGTGGCCTCTGCCCTGGTCAGTAACACACGTCCATTACGATTAACCCATTCAACCCTCAGGACAGGTGGCCTCTGCCCTGGTCAGTAACACAGTAACAGGACAGGTGGCCTCTGCCCTGGTCAGTAACACAGTAACACAGGACAGGTGGCCTCTGCCCTGGTCAGTAACACAGGACAGGTGGCCTCTGCCCTGGTCAGTAACACAGTAACAGGACAGGTGGCCTCTGCCCTGGTCAGTAACACAGGACAGGTGGCCTCTGCCCTGGTCAGTAACACAGTAACACAGGACAGGTGGCCTCTGCCCTGGTCAGTAACACAGTAACAGGACAGGTGGCCTCTGCCCTGGTCAGTAACACAGTAACAGGACAGGTGGCCTCTGCCCTGGTCAGTAACACAGGACAGGTGGCCTCTGCCCTGGTCAGTAACACAGTAACACAGGACAGGTGGCCTCTGCCCTGGTCAGTAACACAGTAACAGGACAGGTGGCCTCTGCCCTGGTCAGTAACACAGTAACACAGGACAGGTGGCCTCTGCCCTGGTCAGTAACACAGGACAGGTGGCCTCTGCCCTGGTCAGTAACACAGGACAGGTGGCCTCTGCCCTGGTCAGTAACACAGGACAGGTGGCCTCTGCCCTGGTCAGTAACACAGTAACACAGGACAGGTGGCCTCTGCCCTGGTCAGTAACACAGGACAGGTGGCCTCTGCCCTGGTCAGTAACACAGTAACAGGACAGGTGGCCTCTGCCCTGGTCAGTAACACAGTAACACAGGACAGGTGGCCTCTGCCCTGGTCAGTAACACAGTAACAGGACAGGTGGCCTCTGCCCTGGTCAGTAACACAGTAACAGGACAGGTGGCCTCTGCCCTGGTCAGTAACACAGTAACACAGGACAGGTGGCCTCTGCCCTGGTCAGTAACACAGGACAGGTGGCCTCTGCCCTGGTCAGTAACACAGTAACAGGACAGGTGGCCTCTGCCCTGGTCAGTAACACAGTAACACAGGACAGGTGGCCTCTGCCCTGGTCAGTAACACAGGACAGGTGGCCTCTGCCCTGGTCAGTAACACAGTAACACAGGACAGGTGGCCTCTGCCCTGGTCAGTAACACAGTAACAGGACAGGTGGCCTCTGCCCTGGTCAGTAACACAGTAACACAGGACAGGTGGCCTCTGCCCTGGTCAGTAACACAGTAACAGGACAGGTGGCCTCTGCCCTGGTCAGTAACACAGTAACAGGACAGGTGGCCTCTGCCCTGGTCAGTAACACAGGACAGGTGGCCTCTGCCCTGGTCAGTAACACAGTAACAGGACAGGTGGCCTCTGCCCTGGTCAGTAACACAGTAACAGGACAGGTGGCCTCTGCCCTGGTCAGTAACACAGTAACACAGGACAGGTGGCCTCTGCCCTGGTCAGTAACACAGTAACACAGAACAGGTGGCCTCTGCCCTGGTCAGTAACACAGTAACACAGGACAGGTGGCCTCTGCCCTGGTCAGTAACACAGTAACAGGACAGGTGGCCTCTGCCCTGGTCAGTAACACAGTAACAGGACAGGTGGCCTCTGCCCTGGTCAGTAACACAGGACAGGTGGCCTCTGCCCTGGTCAGTAACACAGTAACAGGACAGGTGGCCTCTGCCCTGGTCAGTAACACAGTAACAGGACAGGTGGCCTCTGCCCTGGTCAGTAACACACGTCCATTAAGATTAACCCATTCAACCCTCAGGACAGGTGGCCTCTGCCCTGGTCAGTAACACAGTAACACAGGACAGGTGGCCTCTGCCCTGGTCAGTAACACAGTAACAGGACAGGTGGCCTCTGCCCTGGTCAGTAACACAGTAACACAGGACAGGTGGCCTCTGCCCTGGTCAGTAACACAGTAACACAGGACAGGTGGCCTCTGCCCTGGTCAGTAACACAGTAACACAGGACAGGTGGCCTCTGCCCTGGTCAGTAACACAGTAACAGGACAGGTGGCCTCTGCCCTGGTCAGTAACACAGGACAGGTGGCCTCTGCCCTGGTCAGTAACACAGGACAGGTGGCCTCTGCCCTGGTCAGTAACACAGTAACACAGGACAGGTGGCCTCTGCCCTGGTCAGTAACACAGTAACACAGGACAGGTGGCCTCTGCCCTGGTCAGTAACACAGTAACAGGACAGGTGGCCTCTGCCCTGGTCAGTAACACAGTAACAGGACAGGTGGCCTCTGCCCTGGTCAGTAACACAGTAACACAGGACAGGTGGCCTCTGCCCTGGTCAGTAACACAGTAACACAGGACAGGTGGCCTCTGCCCTGGTCAGTAACACAGTAACAGGACAGGTGGCCTCTGCCCTGGTCAGTAACACAGGACAGGTGGCCTCTGCCCTGGTCAGTAACACAGTAACACAGGACAGGTGGCCTCTGCCCTGGTCAGTAACACAGTAACAGGACAGGTGGCCTCTGCCCTGGTCAGTAACACAGTAACACAGGACAGGTGGCCTCTGCCCTGGTCAGTAACACAGGACAGGTGGCCTCTGCCCTGGTCAGTAACACAGGACAGGTGGCCTCTGCCCTGGTCAGTAACACAGTAACAGGACAGGTGGCCTCTGCCCTGGTCAGTAACACAGTAACACAGGACAGGTGGCCTCTGCCCTGGTCAGTAACACAGTAACACAGGACAGGTGGCCTCTGCCCTGGTCAGTAACACAGGACAGGTGGCCTCTGCCCTGGTCAGTAACACAGGACAGGTGGCCTCTGCCCTGGTCAGTAACACAGGACAGGTGGCCTCTGCCCTGGTCAGTAACACAGTAACACAGAACAGGTGGCCTCTGCCCTGGTCAGTAACACAGTAACACAGGACAGGTGGCCTCTGCCCTGGTCAGTAACACAGTAACAGGACAGGTGGCCTCTGCCCTGGTCAGTAACACAGTAACAGGACAGGTGGCCTCTGCCCTGGTCAGTAACACAGGACAGGTGGCCTCTGCCCTGGTCAGTAACACAGTAACAGGACAGGTGGCCTCTGCCCTGGTCAGTAACACAGTAACAGGACAGGTGGCCTCTGCCCTGGTCAGTAACACAGTAACAGGACAGGTGGCCTCTGCCCTGGTCAGTAACACAGTAACACAGGACAGGTGGCCTCTGCCCTGGTCAGTAACACAGTAACACAGGACAGGTGGCCTCTGCCCTGGTCAGTAACACAGTAACAGGACAGGTGGCCTCTGCCCTGGTCAGTAACACAGGACAGGTGGCCTCTGCCCTGGTCAGTAACACAGTAACACAGGACAGGTGGCCTCTGCCCTGGTCAGTAACACAGGACAGGTGGCCTCTGCCCTGGTCAGTAACACAGTAACACAGGACAGGTGGCCTCTGCCCTGGTCAGTAACACAGGACAGGTGGCCTCTGCCCTGGTCAGTAACACAGTAACACAGGACAGGTGGCCTCTGCCCTGGTCAGTAACACAGTAACACAGGACAGGTGGCCTCTGCCCTGGTCAGTAACACACGTCCATTACGATTAACCCATTCAACCCTCAGGACAGCTGGGTGGCCTGTCTCTGTGGCACTTTGTATTCGATTACATTTTATTTTGTTTTCATTTTGACCAAAGATTATTCTGTGGTTGTTCGCTCGAATATGCTTTATAGTCCAGTCTGTCCATCTCTTATCTTTATAGTCCAGTCTGTCCATCTCTTATCTTTATAGTCCAGTCTGTCCATATCTTATCTTTATAGTCCAGTCTGTCCATCTCTTATCTTTATAGTCCAGTCTGTCCATCTCTTATCTTATATATCGTTGCTCTCGTCTAGAAACCTCTCATCTCCAATAAGTTGCTCTCGGGCAGAAACCTCTCATCTCCAATAAGTTGCTCTCGGACAGAAACCTCTCATCTCCAATAAGTTGCTCTCGGGCAGAAACCTCTCATCTCCAATAAGTTGCTCTCAGGCAGAAACCTCTCATCTCCAATAAGTTGCTCTCGTCTAGAAACCTCTCATCTCCAATAAGTTGCTCTCGGGCAGAAACCTCTCATCTCCAATAAGTTGCTCTCAGACAGAAACCTCTCATCTCCAATAAGTTGCTCTCGGGCAGAAACCTCTCATCTCCAATAAGTTGCTCTCAGGCAGAAACCTCTCATCTCCAATAAGTTGCTCTCGTCTAGAAACCTCTCATCTCCAATAAGTTGCTCTCGTCTAGAAACCTCTCATCTCCAATAAGTTGCTCTCGTCTAGAAACCTCTCATCTCCAATAAGTTGCTCTCGGGCAGAAACCTCTCATGTCCAATAGGTTGCTCTCGTCTAGAAACCTCTCATCTCCAATAAGTTGCTCTCAGGCAGAAACCTCTCATCTCCAATAAGTTGCTCTCGTCTAGAAACCTCTCATCTCCAATAAGTTGCTCTCGTCTAGAAACCTCTCGTCTCCAATAAGTTGCTCTCAGACAGAAACCTCTCATCTCCAATAAGTTGCTCTCGGGCAGAAACCTCTCATCTCCAATAAGTTGCTCTCGTCTAGAAACCTCTCATCTCCAATAAGTTGCTCTCGGGCAGAAACCTCTCATCTCCAATAAGTTGCTCTCAGACAGAAACCTCTCATCTCCAATAAGTTGCTCTCGTCTAGAAACCTCTCGTCTCCAATAAGTTGCTCTCAGACAGAAACCTCTCATCTCCAATAAGTTGCTCTCAGACAGAAACCTCTCATCTCCAATAAGTTGCTCTCGGGCAGAAACCTCTCATCTCCAATAAGTTGCTCTCAGACAGAAACCTCTCATCTCCAATAAGTTGCTCTCAGACAGAAACCTCTCATCTCCAATAAGTTGCTCTCAGACAGAAACCTCTCATCTCCAATAAGTTGCTCTCAGACAGAAACCTCTCATCTCCAATAAGTTGCTCTCGTCTAGAAACCTCACATCTCCAATAAGTTGCTCTCGTCTAGAAACCTCTCGTCTCCAATAAGTTGCTCTCAGACAGAAACCTCTCATCTCCAATAAGTTGCTCTCAGACAGAAACCTCTCATCTCCAATAAGTTGCTCTCGTCTAGAAACCTCTCATCTCCAATAAGTTGCTCTCGGGCAGAAACCTCTCATCTCCAATAAGTTGCTCTCGGGCAGAAACCTCTCATCTCCAATAAGTTGCTCTCGTCTAGAAACCTCTCATCTCCAATAAGTTGCTCTCGGGCAGAAACCTCTCATCTCCAATAAGTTGCTCTCAGACAGAAACCTCTCATCTCCAATAAGTTGCTCTCGTCTAGAAACCTCTCGTCTCCAATAAGTTGCTCTCAGACAGAAACCTCTCATCTCCAATAAGTTGCTCTCAGACAGAAACCTCTCATCTCCAATAAGTTGCTCTCGGGCAGAAACCTCTCATCTCCAATAAGTTGCTCTCGTCTAGAAACCTCTCATCTCCAATAAGTTGCTCTCAGACAGAAACCTCTCATCTCCAATAAGTTGCTCTCAGACAGAAACCTCTCATCTCCAATAAGTTGCTCTCAGACAGAAACCTCTCATCTCCAATAAGTTGCTCTCAGACAGAAACCTCTCATCTCCAATAAGTTGCTCTCGTCTAGAAACCTCACATCTCCAATAAGTTGCTCTCAGGCAGAAACCTCTCATCTCCAATAAGTTGCTCTCAGACAGAAACCTCTCATCTCCAATAAGTTGCTCTCAGACAGAAACCTCTCATCTCCAATAAGTTGCTCTCAGACAGAAACCTCTCATCTCCAATAAGTTGCTCTCGTCTAGAAACCTCTCATCTCCAATAAGTTGCTCTCGGGCAGAAACCTCTCATCTCCAATAAGTTGCTCTCAGACAGAAACCTCTCATCTCCAATAAGTTGCTCTCGGGCAGAAACCTCTCATCTCCAATAAGTTGCTCTCGTCTAGAAACCTCTCATCTCCAATAAGTTGCTCTCGTCTAGAAACCTCTCATCTCCAATAAGTTGCTCTCAGACAGAAACCTCTCATCTCCAATAAGTTGCTCTCGTCTAGAAACCTCTCATCTCCAATAAGTTGCTCTCGTCTAGAAACCTCTCATCTCCAATAAGTTGCTCTCGGGCAGAAACCTCTCATCTCCAATAAGTTGCTCTCAGACAGAAACCTCTCATCTCCAATAAGTTGCTCTCAGACAGAAACCTCTCATCTCCAATAAGTTGCTCTCGTCTAGAAACCTCTCATCTCCAATAAGTTGCTCTCGGGCAGAAACCTCTCATCTCCAATAAGTTGCTCTCAGACAGAAACCTCTCATCTCCAATAAGTTGCTCTCGGGCAGAAACCTCTCATCTCCAATAAGTTGCTCTCGTCTAGAAACCTCTCATCTCCAATAAGTTGCTCTCGTCTAGAAACCTCTCATCTCCAATAAGTTGCTCTCAGACAGAAACCTCTCATCTCCAATAAGTTGCTCTCGTCTAGAAACCTCTCATCTCCAATAAGTTGCTCTCGTCTAGAAACCTCTCATCTCCAATAAGTTGCTCTCGGGCAGAAACCTCTCATCTCCAATAAGTTGCTCTCAGACAGAAACCTCTCATCTCCAATAAGTTGCTCTCAGACAGAAACCTCTCATCTCCAATAAGTTGCTCTCAGACAGAAACCTCTCATCTCCAATAAGTTGCTCTCGTCTAGAAACCTCTCATCTCCAATAAGTTGCTCTCAGACAGAAACCTCTCATCTCCAATAAGTTGCTCTCGTCTAGAAACCTCTCATCTCCAATAAGTTGCTCTCGTCTAGAAACCTCTCATCTCCAATAAGTTGCTCTCGTCTAGAAACCTCTCATCTCCAATAAGTTGCTCTCGGGCAGAAACCTCTCATCTCCAATAAGTTGCTCTCAGACAGAAACCTCTCATCTCCAATAAGTTGCTCTCAGACAGAAACCTCTCATCTCCAATAAGTTGCTCTCAGGCAGAAACCTCTCATCTCCAATAAGTTGCTCTCAGACAGAAACCTCTCATCTCCAATAAGTTGCTCTCGGGCAGAAACCTCTCATCTCCAATAAGTTGCTCTCAGACAGAAACCTCTCATCTCCAATAAGTTGCTCTCGTCTAGAAACCTCTCATCTCCAATAAGTTGCTCTCGGGCAGAAACCTCTCATCTCCAATAAGTTGCTCTCGTCTAGAAACCTCTCATCTCCAATAAGTTGCTCTCGTCTAGAAACCTCTCATCTCCAATAAGTTGCTCTCGGGCAGAAACCTCTCATCTCCAATAAGTTGCTCTCAGGCAGAAACCTCTCATCTCCAATAAGTTGCTCTCGGGCAGAAACCTCTCATCTCCAATAAGTTGCTCTCGTCTAGAAACCTCTCATCTCCAATAAGTTGCTCTCATCTAGAAACCTCTCATCTCCAATAAGTTGCTCTCGGGCAGAAACCTCTCATCTCCAATAAGTTGCTCTCGGGCAGAAACCTCTCATCTCCAATAAGTTGCTCTCGGGCAGAAACCTCTCATCTCCAATAAGTTGCTCTCAGGCAGAAACCTCTCATCTCCAATAAGTTGCTCTCAGACAGAAACCTCTCATCTCCAATAAGTTGCTCTCGGGCAGAAACCTCTCATCTCCAATAAGTTGCTCTCAGACAGAAACCTCTCATCTCCAATAAGTTGCTCTCGGGCAGAAACCTCTCATCTCCAATAAGTTGCTCTCAGGCAGAAACCTCTCATCTCCAATAAGTTGCTCTCAGACAGAAACCTCTCATCTCCAATAAGTTGCTCTCGGGCAGAAACCTCTCATCTCCAATAAGTTGCTCTCGGGCAGAAACCTCTCATCTCCAATAAGTTGCTCTCAGGCAGAAACCTCTCATCTCCAATAAGTTGCTCTCAGACAGAAACCTCTCATCTCCAATAAGTTGCTCTGGGGCAGAAACCTCTCATCTCCAATAAGTTGCTCTCAGACAGAAACCTCTCATCTCCAATAAGTTGCTCTCAGGCAGAAACCTCTCATCTCCAATAAGTTGCTCTCGTCTAGAAACCTCTCATCTCCAATAAGTTGCTCTCGGACAGAAACCTCTCATCTCCAATAAGTTGCTCTCAGACAGAAACCTCTCATCTCCAATAAGTTGCTCTCAGACAGAAACCTCTCATCTCCAATAAGTTGCTCTCGGACAGAAACCTCTCATCTCCAATAAGTTGCTCTCGTCTAGAAACCTCTCATCTCCAATAAGTTGCTCTCGGACAGAAACCTCTCATCTCCAATAAGTTGCTCTCTGGCAGAAACCTCATCTCCAATAAGTTGCTCTCGGGCAGAAACCTCTCATCTCCAATAAGTTGCTCTCGGGCAGAAACCTCTCATCTCCAATAAGTTGCTCTCGTCTAGAAACCTCTCATCTCCAATAAGTTGCTCTCGTCTAGAAACCTCTCATCTCCAATAAGTTGCTCTCGTCTAGAAACCTCTCATCTCCAATAAGTTGCTCTCGTCTAGAAACCTCTCATCTCCAATAAGTTGCTCTCGGGCAGAAACCTCTCATCTCCAATAAGTTGCTCTCAGACAGAAACCTCTCATCTCCAATAAGTTGCTCTCGTCTAGAAACCTCTCATCTCCAATAAGTTGCTCTCGTCTAGAAACCTCTCATCTCCAATAAGTTGCTCTCGGGCAGAAACCTCTCATCTCCAATAAGTTGCTCTCAGACAGAAACCTCTCATCTCCAATAAGTTGCTCTCGTCTAGAAACCTCTCATCTCCAATAAGTTGCTCTCGTCTAGAAACCTCTCATCTCCAATAAGTTGCTCTCGTCTAGAAACCTCTCATCTCCAATAAGTTGCTCTCGTCTAGAAACCTCTCATCTCCAATAAGTTGCTCTCGTCTAGAAACCTCTCATCTCCAATAAGTTGCTCTCGTCTAGAAACCTCTCATCTCCAATAAGTTGCTCTCGGGCAGAAACCTCTCATCTCCAATAAGTTGCTCTCAGACAGAAACCTCTCATCTCCAATAAGTTGCTCTCGGGCAGAAACCTCTCATCTCCAATAAGTTGCTCTCAGACAGAAACCTCTCGTCTCCAATAAGTTGCTCTCGTCTAGAAACCTCTCATCTCCAATAAGTTGCTCTCGTCTAGAAACCTCTCATCTCCAATAAGTTGCTCTCGTCTAGAAACCTCTCATCTCCAATAAGTTGCTCTCGTCTAGAAACCTCTCATCTCCAATAAGTTGCTCTCAGACAGAAACCTCTCATCTCCAATAAGTTGCTCTCAGACAGAAACCTCTCATCTCCAATAAGTTGCTCTCAGGCAGAAACCTCTCATCTCCAATAAGTTGCTCTGGGGCAGAAACCTCTCATCTCCAATAAGTTGCTCTCAGGCAGAAACCTCTCATCTCCAATAAGTTGCTCTCAGACAGAAACCTCTCATCTCCAATAAGTTGCTCTCAGACAGAAACCTCTCATCTCCAATAAGTTGCTCTCAGACAGAAACCTCTCATCTCCAATAAGTTGCTCTCGGGCAGAAACCTCTCATCTCCAATAAGTTGCTCTCGGGCAGAAACCTCTCATCTCCAATAAGTTGCTCTCGTCTAGAAACCTCTCATCTCCAATAAGTTGCTCTCGTCTAGAAACCTCTCATCTCCAATAAGTTGCTCTCGTCTAGAAACCTCTCATCTCCAATAAGTTGCTCTCAGACAGAAACCTCTCATCTCCAATAAGTTGCTCTCGTCTAGAAACCTCTCATCTCCAATAAGTTGCTCTCGTCTAGAAACCTCTCATCTCCAATAAGTTGCTCTCGTCTAGAAACCTCTCATCTCCAATAAGTTGCTCTCAGACAGAAACCTCTCATCTCCAATAAGTTGCTCTCGGGCAGAAACCTCTCATCTCCAATAAGTTGCTCTCGGGCAGAAACCTCTCATCTCCAATAAGTTGCTCTCGGGCAGAAACCTCTCATCTCCAATAAGTTGCTCTCGGGCAGAAACCTCTCATCTCCAATAAGTTGCTCTCGGGCAGAAACCTCTCATCTCCAATAAGTTGCTCTCGGGCAGAAACCTCTCATCTCCAATAAGTTGCTCTCGGGCAGAAACCTCTCATCTCCAATAAGTTGCTCTCGGGCAGAAACCTCTCATCTCCAATAAGTTGCTCTCGTCTAGAAACCTCTCATCTCCAATAAGTTGCTCTCGTCTAGAAACCTCTCATCTCCAATAAGTTGCTCTCGTCTAGAAACCTCTCATCTCCAATAAGTTGCTCTCAGACAGAAACCTCTCATCTCCAATAAGTTGCTCTCGTCTAGAAACCTCTCATCTCCAATAAGTTGCTCTCGTCTAGAAACCTCTCATCTCCAATAAGTTGCTCTCGTCTAGAAACCTCTCATCTCCAATAAGTTGCTCTCAGACAGAAACCTCTCATCTCCAATAAGTTGCTCTCGTCTAGAAACCTCTCGTCTCCAATAAGTTGCTCTCGTCTAGAAACCTCTCATCTCCAATAAGTTGCTCTCGTCTAGAAACCTCTCATCTCCAATAAGTTGCTCTCAGACAGAAACCTCTCATCTCCAATAAGTTGCTCTCGTCTAGAAACCTCTCATCTCCAATAAGTTGCTCTCGGGCAGAAACCTCTCATCTCCAATAAGTTGCTCTCAGGCAGAAACCTCTCATCTCCAATAAGTTGCTCTCGGGCAGAAACCTCTCATCTCCAATAAGTTGCTCTCGGACAGAAACCTCTCATCTCCAATAAGTTGCTCTCAGGCAGAAACCTCTCATCTCCAATAAGTTGCTCTCGGGCAGAAACCTCTCATCTCCAATAAGTTGCTCTCGTCTAGAAACCTCTCATCTCCAATAGGTTGCTCTCAGACAGAAACCTCTCATCTCCAATAAGTTGCTCTCGTCTAGAAACCTCTCGTCTCCAATAAGTTGCTCTCGTCTAGAAACCTCTCATCTCCAATAAGTTGCTCTCGTCTAGAAACCTCTCATCTCCAATAAGTTGCTCTCGTCTAGAAACCTCTCGTCTCCAATAAGTTGCTCTCGGGCAGAAACCTCTCATCTCCAATAAGTTGCTCTCGGGCAGAAACCTCTCATCTCCAATAAGTTGCTCTCGGGCAGAAACCTCTCATCTCCAATAAGTTGCTCTCGGGCAGAAACCTCTCATCTCCAATAAGTTGCTCTCGTCTAGAAACCTCTCATCTCCAATAAGTTGCTCTCGTCTAGAAACCTCTCATCTCCAATAAGTTGCTCTCGGGCAGAAACCTCTCATCTCCAATAAGTTGCTCTCAGACAGAAACCTCTCATCTCCAATAAGTTGCTCTCGGGCAGAAACCTCTCATCTCCAATAAGTTGCTCTCGTCTAGAAACCTCTCATCTCCAATAAGTTGCTCTCGTCTAGAAACCTCTCATCTCCAATAAGTTGCTCTCGGGCAGAAACCTCTCATCTCCAATAAGTTGCTCTCGGGCAGAAACCTCTCGTCTCCAATAAGTTGCTCTCGGGCAGAAACCTCTCATCTCCAATAAGTTGCTCTCAGACAGAAACCTCTCATCTCCAATAAGTTGCTCTCAGACAGAAACCTCTCATCTCCAATAAGTTGCTCTCGGGCAGAAACCTCTCGTCTCCAATAAGTTGCTCTCAGACAGAAACCTCTCATCTCCAATAAGTTGCTCTCGGGCAGAAACCTCTCATCTCCAATAAGTTGCTCTCGGACAGAAACCTCTCATCTCCAATAAGTTGCTCTCAGACAGAAACCTCTCATCTCCAATAAGTTGCTCTCAGGCAGAAACCTCTCATCTCCAATAAGTTGCTCTCGTCTAGAAACCTCTCATCTCCAATAAGTTGCTCTCGGGCAGAAACCTCTCATCTCCAATAAGTTGCTCTCGGGCAGAAACCTCTCATCTCCAATAAGTTGCTCTCGGACAGAAACCTCTCATCTCCAATAAGTTGCTCTCAGGCAGAAACCTCTCATCTCCAATAAGTTGCTCTCGGGCAGAAACCTCTCATCTCCAATAAGTTGCTCTCGTCTAGAAACCTCTCATCTCCAATAGGTTGCTCTCAGACAGAAACCTCTCATCTCCAATAAGTTGCTCTCGTCTAGAAACCTCTCGTCTCCAATAAGTTGCTCTCGTCTAGAAACCTCTCATCTCCAATAAGTTGCTCTCGTCTAGAAACCTCTCATCTCCAATAAGTTGCTCTCGTCTAGAAACCTCTCGTCTCCAATAAGTTGCTCTCGGGCAGAAACCTCTCATCTCCAATAAGTTGCTCTCGGGCAGAAACCTCTCATCTCCAATAAGTTGCTCTCAGACAGAAACCTCTCGTCTCCAATAAGTTGCTCTCGTCTAGAAACCTCTCATCTCCAATAAGTTGCTCTCGTCTAGAAACCTCTCATCTCCAATAAGTTGCTCTCGGGCAGAAACCTCTCATCTCCAATAAGTTGCTCTCGTCTAGAAACCTCTCATCTCCAATAAGTTGCTCTCGTCTAGAAACCTCTCATCTCCAATAAGTTGCTCTCGTCTAGAAACCTCTCGTCTCCAATAAGTTGCTCTCGGGCAGAAACCTCTCATCTCCAATAAGTTGCTCTCGGGCAGAAACCTCTCATCTCCAATAAGTTGCTCTCAGACAGAAACCTCTCGTCTCCAATAAGTTGCTCTCGTCTAGAAACCTCTCATCTCCAATAAGTTGCTCTCGTCTAGAAACCTCTCATCTCCAATAAGTTGCTCTCGTCTAGAAACCTCTCGTCTCCAATAAGTTGCTCTCGGGCAGAAACCTCTCATCTCCAATAAGTTGCTCTCGGGCAGAAACCTCTCATCTCCAATAAGTTGCTCTCGTCTAGAAACCTCTCATCTCCAATAAGTTGCTCTCGTCTAGAAACCTCTCATCTCCAATAAGTTGCTCTCGTCTAGAAACCTCTCATCTCCAATAAGTTGCTCTCGTCTAGAAACCTCTCGTCTCCAATAAGTTGCTCTCGGGCAGAAACCTCTCATCTCCAATAAGTTGCTCTCGGGCAGAAACCTCTCATCTCCAATAAGTTGCTCTCGGGCAGAAACCTCTCATCTCCAATAAGTTGCTCTCGGGCAGAAACCTCTCATCTCCAATAAGTTGCTCTCGGGCAGAAACCTCTCATCTCCAATAAGTTGCTCTCAGACAGAAACCTCTCATCTCCAATAAGTTGCTCTCAGACAGAAACCTCTCATCTCCAATAAGTTGCTCTCAGACAGAAACCTCTCATCTCCAATAAGTTGCTCTCAGACAGAAACCTCTCATCTCCAATAAGTTGCTCTCGTCTAGAAACCTCTCATCTCCAATAAGTTGCTCTCGTCTAGAAACCTCTCATCTCCAATAAGTTGCTCTCGGGCAGAAACCTCTCATCTCCAATAAGTTGCTCTCGGGCAGAAACCTCTCATCTCCAATAAGTTGCTCTCGGGCAGAAACCTCTCATCTCCAATAAGTTGCTCTCGGGCAGAAACCTCTCATCTCCAATAAGTTGCTCTCAGACAGAAACCTCTCATCTCCAATAAGTTGCTCTCGGGCAGAAACCTCTCATCTCCAATAAGTTGCTCTCAGGCAGAAACCTCTCATCTCCAATAAGTTGCTCTCGGGCAGAAACCTCTCATCTCCAATAAGTTGCTCTCGGGCAGAAACCTCTCATCTCCAATAAGTTGCTCTCGGGCAGAAACCTCTCGTCTCCAATAAGTTGCTCTCAGACAGAAACCTCTCATCTCCAATAAGTTGCTCTCAGACAGAAACCTCTCATCTCCAATAAGTTGCTCTCAGGCAGAAACCTCTCATCTCCAATAAGTTGCTCTCAGACAGAAACCTCTCATCTCCAATAAGTTGCTCTCGGGCAGAAACCTCTCATCTCCAATAAGTTGCTCTCAGACAGAAACCTCTCATCTCCAATAAGTTGCTCTCGGGCAGAAACCTCTCATCTCCAATAAGTTGCTCTCAGACAGAAACCTCTCATCTCCAATAAGTTGCTCTCAGACAGAAACCTCTCATCTCCAATAAGTTGCTCTCAGGCAGAAACCTCTCATCTCCAATAAGTTGCTCTCAGACAGAAACCTCTCATCTCCAATAAGTTGCTCTCGGGCAGAAACCTCTCATCTCCAATAAGTTGCTCTCAGACAGAAACCTCTCATCTCCAATAAGTTGCTCTCGGGCAGAAACCTCTCATCTCCAATAAGTTGCTCTCGGGCAGAAACCTCTCATCTCCAATAAGTTGCTCTCGGGCAGAAACCTCTCGTCTCCAATAAGTTGCTCTCGTCTAGAAACCTCTCATCTCCAATAAGTTGCTCTCGTCTAGAAACCTCTCATCTCCAATAAGTTGCTCTCGTCTAGAAACCTCTCATCTCCAATAAGTTGCTCTCAGACAGAAACCTCTCATCTCCAATAAGTTGCTCTCGTCTAGAAACCTCTCATCTCCAATAAGTTGCTCTCGTCTAGAAACCTCTCATCTCCAATAAGTTGCTCTCGTCTAGAAACCTCTCATCTCCAATAAGTTGCTCTCGTCTAGAAACCTCTCGTCTCCAATAAGTTGCTCTCGGACAGAAACCTCTCGTCTCCAATAAGTTGCTCTCAGACAGAAACCTCTCATCTCCAATAAGTTGCTCTCAGACAGAAACCTCTCGTCTCCAATAAGTTGCTCTCGGGCAGAAACCTCTCATCTCCAATAAGTTGCTCTCAGGCAGAAACCTCTCATCTCCAATAAGTTGCTCTCGGGCAGAAACCTCTCATCTCCAATAAGTTGCTCTCAGACAGAAACCTCTCATCTCCAATAAGTTGCTCTCGGGCAGAAACCTCTCGTCTCCAATAAGTTGCTCTCAGGCAGAAACCTCTCGTCTCCAATAAGTTGCTCTCGGGCAGAAACCTCTCATCGCTCGCTTTGCCTAAAAAAATGGCAACTAAAAAATACGGGGAAGCAGCTTTTTGCTTCTACGGGCCGACGGCGTGGAACAAACTCCCACTGTACCTTCGACAGGCAGCCTCTGTAGACATTTTTAAAGCTCAGCTCAAGACCCATTTTTACACCCTTGCTTTTAATTGATTTATCTGTCTTTTAAAAAAAATGTTATTCATGTCCTCACTGTATTGTTTATGCCCTGCTTTTCTTTTCTTTTTTGTGTAAAGCACTTTGAGCTGCATTTCATGTCATGAAAGGTGCTATACAAATAAAGTTGTATTATTATTATTATTATTATTATCTCCATTAAAAATCTAATGGCAATATTATATCTTTGTGTTTTTTTCGGAAAACTTGATCAGACTACAGCGACACACAACCACCAAAACATCAGATCTACAAGCTTCAAACGTGTCGTTTTGCGCCGCGTTTCGAACTTGTAGATCTGCTACTTTTGATACTTTTTGAATTTCAACCCTGAAAGTTTTGGACAGTTTTGGACAGTATAATTTAAACATCGGTGTCCACCCGACACAATAACATATATTGATATAGCTTGTGGAACAAAATAAAATGTGATGTCTGCTTTGTGATGCTTTTGGAGGAGACAGAGGAGACCTCTCGTCTCCAATAAGTTGCTCTCGGGCAGAAACCTCTCATCTCCAATAAGTTGCTCTCAGACAGAAACCTCTCATCTCCAATAAGTTGCTCTCAGGCAGAAACCTCTCATCTCCAATAAGTTGCTCTCAGACAGAAACCTCTCATCTCCAATAAGTTGCTCTCGGGCAGAAACCTCTCATCTCCAATAAGTTGCTCTCGTCTAGAAACCTCTCATCTCCAATAAGTTGCTCTCGTCTAGAAACCTCTCGTCTCCAATAAGTTGCTCTCGGACAGAAACCTCTCGTCTCCAATAAGTTGCTCTCAGACAGAAACCTCTCATCTCCAATAAGTTGCTCTCAGACAGAAACCTCTCGTCTCCAATAAGTTGCTCTCGGGCAGAAACCTCTCATCTCCAATAAGTTGCTCTCAGGCAGAAACCTCTCATCTCCAATAAGTTGCTCTCGGGCAGAAACCTCTCATCTCCAATAAGTTGCTCTCAGACAGAAACCTCTCATCTCCAATAAGTTGCTCTCGGGCAGAAACCTCTCATCTCCAATAAGTTGCTCTCAGACAGAAACCTCTCATCTCCAATAAGTTGCTCTCGGGCAGAAACCTCTCATCTCCAATAAGTTGCTCTCAGACAGAAACCTCTCGTCTCCAATAAGTTGCTCTCGTCTAGAAACCTCTCATCTCCAATAAGTTGCTCTCGTCTAGAAACCTCTCATCTCCAATAAGTTGCTCTCGTCTAGAAACCTCTCATCTCCAATAAGTTGCTCTCGTCTAGAAACCTCTCATCTCCAATAAGTTGCTCTCAGACAGAAACCTCTCATCTCCAATAAGTTGCTCTCAGACAGAAACCTCTCATCTCCAATAAGTTGCTCTCAGGCAGAAACCTCTCATCTCCAATAAGTTGCTCTGGGGCAGAAACCTCTCATCTCCAATAAGTTGCTCTCAGGCAGAAACCTCTCATCTCCAATAAGTTGCTCTCAGACAGAAACCTCTCATCTCCAATAAGTTGCTCTCAGACAGAAACCTCTCATCTCCAATAAGTTGCTCTCAGACAGAAACCTCTCATCTCCAATAAGTTGCTCTCGGGCAGAAACCTCTCATCTCCAATAAGTTGCTCTCGGGCAGAAACCTCTCATCTCCAATAAGTTGCTCTCGTCTAGAAACCTCTCATCTCCAATAAGTTGCTCTCGTCTAGAAACCTCTCATCTCCAATAAGTTGCTCTCGTCTAGAAACCTCTCATCTCCAATAAGTTGCTCTCAGACAGAAACCTCTCATCTCCAATAAGTTGCTCTCGTCTAGAAACCTCTCATCTCCAATAAGTTGCTCTCGTCTAGAAACCTCTCATCTCCAATAAGTTGCTCTCGTCTAGAAACCTCTCATCTCCAATAAGTTGCTCTCAGACAGAAACCTCTCATCTCCAATAAGTTGCTCTCGGGCAGAAACCTCTCATCTCCAATAAGTTGCTCTCGGGCAGAAACCTCTCATCTCCAATAAGTTGCTCTCGGGCAGAAACCTCTCATCTCCAATAAGTTGCTCTCGGGCAGAAACCTCTCATCTCCAATAAGTTGCTCTCGGGCAGAAACCTCTCATCTCCAATAAGTTGCTCTCGGGCAGAAACCTCTCATCTCCAATAAGTTGCTCTCGGGCAGAAACCTCTCATCTCCAATAAGTTGCTCTCGGGCAGAAACCTCTCATCTCCAATAAGTTGCTCTCGTCTAGAAACCTCTCATCTCCAATAAGTTGCTCTCGTCTAGAAACCTCTCATCTCCAATAAGTTGCTCTCGTCTAGAAACCTCTCATCTCCAATAAGTTGCTCTCAGACAGAAACCTCTCATCTCCAATAAGTTGCTCTCGTCTAGAAACCTCTCATCTCCAATAAGTTGCTCTCGTCTAGAAACCTCTCATCTCCAATAAGTTGCTCTCGTCTAGAAACCTCTCATCTCCAATAAGTTGCTCTCAGACAGAAACCTCTCATCTCCAATAAGTTGCTCTCGTCTAGAAACCTCTCGTCTCCAATAAGTTGCTCTCGTCTAGAAACCTCTCATCTCCAATAAGTTGCTCTCGTCTAGAAACCTCTCATCTCCAATAAGTTGCTCTCAGACAGAAACCTCTCATCTCCAATAAGTTGCTCTCGTCTAGAAACCTCTCATCTCCAATAAGTTGCTCTCGGGCAGAAACCTCTCATCTCCAATAAGTTGCTCTCAGGCAGAAACCTCTCATCTCCAATAAGTTGCTCTCGGGCAGAAACCTCTCATCTCCAATAAGTTGCTCTCGGACAGAAACCTCTCATCTCCAATAAGTTGCTCTCAGGCAGAAACCTCTCATCTCCAATAAGTTGCTCTCGGGCAGAAACCTCTCATCTCCAATAAGTTGCTCTCGTCTAGAAACCTCTCATCTCCAATAGGTTGCTCTCAGACAGAAACCTCTCATCTCCAATAAGTTGCTCTCGTCTAGAAACCTCTCGTCTCCAATAAGTTGCTCTCGTCTAGAAACCTCTCATCTCCAATAAGTTGCTCTCGTCTAGAAACCTCTCATCTCCAATAAGTTGCTCTCGTCTAGAAACCTCTCGTCTCCAATAAGTTGCTCTCGGGCAGAAACCTCTCATCTCCAATAAGTTGCTCTCGGGCAGAAACCTCTCATCTCCAATAAGTTGCTCTCGGGCAGAAACCTCTCATCTCCAATAAGTTGCTCTCGGGCAGAAACCTCTCATCTCCAATAAGTTGCTCTCGTCTAGAAACCTCTCATCTCCAATAAGTTGCTCTCGTCTAGAAACCTCTCATCTCCAATAAGTTGCTCTCGGGCAGAAACCTCTCATCTCCAATAAGTTGCTCTCAGACAGAAACCTCTCATCTCCAATAAGTTGCTCTCGGGCAGAAACCTCTCATCTCCAATAAGTTGCTCTCGTCTAGAAACCTCTCATCTCCAATAAGTTGCTCTCGTCTAGAAACCTCTCATCTCCAATAAGTTGCTCTCGGGCAGAAACCTCTCATCTCCAATAAGTTGCTCTCGGGCAGAAACCTCTCGTCTCCAATAAGTTGCTCTCGGGCAGAAACCTCTCATCTCCAATAAGTTGCTCTCAGACAGAAACCTCTCATCTCCAATAAGTTGCTCTCAGACAGAAACCTCTCATCTCCAATAAGTTGCTCTCGGGCAGAAACCTCTCGTCTCCAATAAGTTGCTCTCAGACAGAAACCTCTCATCTCCAATAAGTTGCTCTCGGGCAGAAACCTCTCATCTCCAATAAGTTGCTCTCGGACAGAAACCTCTCATCTCCAATAAGTTGCTCTCAGACAGAAACCTCTCATCTCCAATAAGTTGCTCTCAGGCAGAAACCTCTCATCTCCAATAAGTTGCTCTCGTCTAGAAACCTCTCATCTCCAATAAGTTGCTCTCGGGCAGAAACCTCTCATCTCCAATAAGTTGCTCTCGGGCAGAAACCTCTCATCTCCAATAAGTTGCTCTCGGACAGAAACCTCTCATCTCCAATAAGTTGCTCTCAGGCAGAAACCTCTCATCTCCAATAAGTTGCTCTCGGGCAGAAACCTCTCATCTCCAATAAGTTGCTCTCGTCTAGAAACCTCTCATCTCCAATAGGTTGCTCTCAGACAGAAACCTCTCATCTCCAATAAGTTGCTCTCGTCTAGAAACCTCTCGTCTCCAATAAGTTGCTCTCGTCTAGAAACCTCTCATCTCCAATAAGTTGCTCTCGTCTAGAAACCTCTCATCTCCAATAAGTTGCTCTCGTCTAGAAACCTCTCGTCTCCAATAAGTTGCTCTCGGGCAGAAACCTCTCATCTCCAATAAGTTGCTCTCGGGCAGAAACCTCTCATCTCCAATAAGTTGCTCTCAGACAGAAACCTCTCGTCTCCAATAAGTTGCTCTCGTCTAGAAACCTCTCATCTCCAATAAGTTGCTCTCGTCTAGAAACCTCTCATCTCCAATAAGTTGCTCTCGGGCAGAAACCTCTCATCTCCAATAAGTTGCTCTCGTCTAGAAACCTCTCATCTCCAATAAGTTGCTCTCGTCTAGAAACCTCTCATCTCCAATAAGTTGCTCTCGTCTAGAAACCTCTCGTCTCCAATAAGTTGCTCTCGGGCAGAAACCTCTCATCTCCAATAAGTTGCTCTCGGGCAGAAACCTCTCATCTCCAATAAGTTGCTCTCAGACAGAAACCTCTCGTCTCCAATAAGTTGCTCTCGTCTAGAAACCTCTCATCTCCAATAAGTTGCTCTCGTCTAGAAACCTCTCATCTCCAATAAGTTGCTCTCGTCTAGAAACCTCTCGTCTCCAATAAGTTGCTCTCGGGCAGAAACCTCTCATCTCCAATAAGTTGCTCTCGGGCAGAAACCTCTCATCTCCAATAAGTTGCTCTCGTCTAGAAACCTCTCATCTCCAATAAGTTGCTCTCGTCTAGAAACCTCTCATCTCCAATAAGTTGCTCTCGTCTAGAAACCTCTCATCTCCAATAAGTTGCTCTCGTCTAGAAACCTCTCGTCTCCAATAAGTTGCTCTCGGGCAGAAACCTCTCATCTCCAATAAGTTGCTCTCGGGCAGAAACCTCTCATCTCCAATAAGTTGCTCTCGGGCAGAAACCTCTCATCTCCAATAAGTTGCTCTCGGGCAGAAACCTCTCATCTCCAATAAGTTGCTCTCGGGCAGAAACCTCTCATCTCCAATAAGTTGCTCTCAGACAGAAACCTCTCATCTCCAATAAGTTGCTCTCAGACAGAAACCTCTCATCTCCAATAAGTTGCTCTCAGACAGAAACCTCTCATCTCCAATAAGTTGCTCTCAGACAGAAACCTCTCATCTCCAATAAGTTGCTCTCGTCTAGAAACCTCTCATCTCCAATAAGTTGCTCTCGTCTAGAAACCTCTCATCTCCAATAAGTTGCTCTCGGGCAGAAACCTCTCATCTCCAATAAGTTGCTCTCGGGCAGAAACCTCTCATCTCCAATAAGTTGCTCTCGGGCAGAAACCTCTCATCTCCAATAAGTTGCTCTCGGGCAGAAACCTCTCATCTCCAATAAGTTGCTCTCAGACAGAAACCTCTCATCTCCAATAAGTTGCTCTCGGGCAGAAACCTCTCATCTCCAATAAGTTGCTCTCAGGCAGAAACCTCTCATCTCCAATAAGTTGCTCTCGGGCAGAAACCTCTCATCTCCAATAAGTTGCTCTCGGGCAGAAACCTCTCATCTCCAATAAGTTGCTCTCGGGCAGAAACCTCTCGTCTCCAATAAGTTGCTCTCGGGCAGAAACCTCTCATCTCCAATAAGTTGCTCTCAGACAGAAACCTCTCATCTCCAATAAGTTGCTCTCAGGCAGAAACCTCTCATCTCCAATAAGTTGCTCTCAGACAGAAACCTCTCATCTCCAATAAGTTGCTCTCGGGCAGAAACCTCTCATCTCCAATAAGTTGCTCTCAGACAGAAACCTCTCATCTCCAATAAGTTGCTCTCGGGCAGAAACCTCTCATCTCCAATAAGTTGCTCTCAGACAGAAACCTCTCATCTCCAATAAGTTGCTCTCAGACAGAAACCTCTCATCTCCAATAAGTTGCTCTCAGGCAGAAACCTCTCATCTCCAATAAGTTGCTCTCAGACAGAAACCTCTCATCTCCAATAAGTTGCTCTCGGGCAGAAACCTCTCATCTCCAATAAGTTGCTCTCAGACAGAAACCTCTCATCTCCAATAAGTTGCTCTCGGGCAGAAACCTCTCATCTCCAATAAGTTGCTCTCGGGCAGAAACCTCTCATCTCCAATAAGTTGCTCTCGGGCAGAAACCTCTCGTCTCCAATAAGTTGCTCTCGTCTAGAAACCTCTCATCTCCAATAAGTTGCTCTCGTCTAGAAACCTCTCATCTCCAATAAGTTGCTCTCGTCTAGAAACCTCTCATCTCCAATAAGTTGCTCTCAGACAGAAACCTCTCATCTCCAATAAGTTGCTCTCGTCTAGAAACCTCTCATCTCCAATAAGTTGCTCTCGTCTAGAAACCTCTCATCTCCAATAAGTTGCTCTCGTCTAGAAACCTCTCATCTCCAATAAGTTGCTCTCGTCTAGAAACCTCTCGTCTCCAATAAGTTGCTCTCGGACAGAAACCTCTCGTCTCCAATAAGTTGCTCTCAGACAGAAACCTCTCATCTCCAATAAGTTGCTCTCAGACAGAAACCTCTCGTCTCCAATAAGTTGCTCTCGGGCAGAAACCTCTCATCTCCAATAAGTTGCTCTCAGGCAGAAACCTCTCATCTCCAATAAGTTGCTCTCGGGCAGAAACCTCTCATCTCCAATAAGTTGCTCTCAGACAGAAACCTCTCATCTCCAATAAGTTGCTCTCGGGCAGAAACCTCTCGTCTCCAATAAGTTGCTCTCAGGCAGAAACCTCTCGTCTCCAATAAGTTGCTCTCGGGCAGAAACCTCTCATCGCTCGCTTTGCCTAAAAAAATGGCAACTAAAAAATACGGGGAAGCAGCTTTTTGCTTCTACGGGCCGACGGCGTGGAACAAACTCCCACTGTACCTTCGACAGGCAGCCTCTGTAGACATTTTTAAAGCTCAGCTCAAGACCCATTTTTACACCCTTGCTTTTAATTGATTTATCTGTCTTTTAAAAAAAATGTTATTCATGTCCTCACTGTATTGTTTATGCCCTGCTTTTCTTTTCTTTTTTGTGTAAAGCACTTTGAGCTGCATTTCATGTCATGAAAGGTGCTATACAAATAAAGTTTTATTATTATTATTATTATTATTATCTCCATTAAAAATCTAATGGCAATATTATATCTTTGTGTTTTTTTCGGAAAACTTGATCAGACTACAGCGACACACAACCACCAAAACATCAGATCTACAAGCTTCAAACGTGTCGTTTTGCGCCGCGTTTCGAACTTGTAGATCTGCTACTTTTGATACTTTTTGAATTTCAACCCTGAAAGTTTTGGACAGTTTTGGACAGTATAATTTAAACATCGGTGTCCACCCGACACAATAACATATATTGATATAGCTTGTGGAACAAAATAAAATGTGATGTCTGCTTTGTGATGCTTTTGGAGGAGACAGAGGAGATAAACAAATGTTTGCCATCAGTCTTGTCTTATAGTTTGTCCATACGGGTTGCCGTCTCCTCTAAATCAGTGTGTGTGTGTGTGTGTGTGTGTGTGTGTGTGTGTGTGTGTGTGTGTGCGTCTAGGAGTACCTTCACACTCAGAACTGTATCCATGGCAACCTGGGGGCTCGCAGCGTGCTGATTGGTGGAGACCTGACGGCCAAGCTGTGGGGTCTGGGCACCGCCTACCGCAGGAGAGCACCGGGCGGAGGCGGAGTTCCGGGGGAACAGGAAGCCATGGAGATGAGGAAGTGGCAGGCTCCCGAACTGCTGGCCAGGACGTCCGTCAGTCCCAGCAGCGACGTGTGAGTGTTCTCCGTTCCGTTATCACTAGGGGTGCGAAGATAAAAAAAAATTAAATGTTTTTTTTTTGGCTTTCACCTTTATTTTATATTTTTTATGGAGGGACAGACAGTAGGCTGACAGGAAATGGGGAGAGAGATGGGGGGGGATGACATGCAGTAAAGGCCGTCGGGATCGGAAGTCGAACCCGCGGCACACTGCCAGACTGGATTACCAGCCAAGGTGCCTGGACCACTGAGCCATGGCCCAGGTGCCTGGACCATTGAGCCATGGCCCAGGCCTGGACCACTGAGCCATGGCCCAGGTGCCTGGACCACTGAGCCATGGCCCAGGCCTGGACCATTGAGCCATGGCCCAGGCCTGGACCACTGAGCCATGGCCAAGGTGCCTGGACCATTGAGCCATGGCCCAGGCCTGGACCATTGAGCCATGGCCCAGGCCTGGACCACTGAGCCATGGCCCAGGCCTGGACCATTGAGCCATGGCCCAGGCCTGGACCATTGAGCCATGGCCAAGGTGCCTGGACCATTGAGCCATGGCCCAGGCCTGGACCATTGAGCCATGGCCAAGGTGCCTGGACCACTGAGCCATGGCCAAGGTGCCTGGACCACTGAGCCATGGCCAAGGTGCCTGGACCATTGAGCCATGGCCCAGGCCTGGACCATTGAGCCATGGCCCAGGCCTGGACCATTGAGCCATGGCCCAGGCCTGGACCATTGAGCCATGGCCAAGGTGCCTGGACCATTGAGCCATGGCCAAGGTGCCTGGACCACTGAGCCATGTCCAAGGTGCCTGGACCATTGAGCCATGGCCAAGGTGCCTGGACCACTGAGCCATGGCCAAGGTGCCTGGACCATTGAGCCATGGCCAAGGTGCCTGGACCATTGAGCCATGGCCCAGGTGCCTGGACCATTGAGCCATGGCCCAGGCCGTAAAGATACATTTTAACAGCGATACGATGCGTATCACAATACATGGTTTACGATACGATACATGGACGATACTGGTTCATTACGGCGATCCGATACGATACAATGATTTGAAATCGATACAGTAACTATTTAAAATACATTGACATTATTTTAAAGTTTAAAGTTTATATTTCGATATACTTCGATTCTTGAAATTAATCGATTTTTTCAAACCGGAAGAATAACAATAAAAGCTCTCGTAGCCTGTAGCTTTTATTGCGAAAAATCGGTTTGAGGGAAAAGGAAGTTTCCGTTTGATTGTTCCTGTCTGTCGACTACAAAACAATACTACAACATGACTTAACGATATCATCCTGATGACTACAAAACAATACTACAACATGACTTAACGATATCATCCTGATGACTACAAAACAATACTACAACATGACGTAACGATATCATCCTGATGACTACAAAACAATACTACAACATGACGTAACGATATCATCCTGAT
Organism: Electrona antarctica; assembly: GCF_951216825.1. NCBI lineage: Eukaryota > Metazoa > Chordata > Actinopteri > Myctophiformes > Myctophidae > Electrona > Electrona antarctica. The sequence continues at coordinate 165,028 of NW_027637521.1, forward strand.
GACTACAAAACAACACTACAACATGACTTAACGATATCATCCTGATGACTACAAAACAATACTACAACATGACGTAACGATATCATCCTGATGACTACAAAACAATACTACAACATGACTTAACGATATCATCCTGATGACTACAAAACAATACTACAACATGACGTAACGATATCATCCTGATGACTACAAAACAATACTACAACATGACGTAACGATATCATCCTGATGACTACAAAACAACACTACAACATGACTTAACGATATCATCCTGATGACTACAAAACAATACTACAACATGACGTAACGATATCATCCTGATGACTACAAAACAATACTACAACATGACGTAACGATATCATCCTGATGACTACAAAACAACACTACAACATGACTTAACGATATCATCCTGATGACTACAAAACAATACTACAACATGACTTAACGATATCATCCTGATGACTACAAAACAATACTACAACATGACTTAACGATATCATCCTGATGACTACAAAACAATACTACAACATGACTTAACGATATCATCCTGATGACTACAAAACAATACTACAACATGACGTAACGATATCATCCTGATGACTACAAAACAATACTACAACATGACGTAGTGATATCATCCTGAGGACTACAAAACAACACTACAACATGACTTAACGATATCATCCTGTCGACTACAAAACAATACTACAACATGACTTAACGATATCATCCTGATGACTACAAAACAATACTACAACATGACTTAACGATATCATCCTGATGACTACAAAACAATACTACAACATGACTTAACGATATCATCCTGTCGACTACAAAACAATACTACAACATGACGTAACGATATCATCCTGATGACTACAAAACAATACTACAACATGACTTAACGATATCATCCTGATGACTACAAAACAATACTACAACATGACTTAACGATATCATCCTGATGACTACAAAACAATACTACAACATGACTTAACGATATCATCCTGATGACTACAAAACAATACTACAACATGACTTAACGATATCATCCTGATGACTACAAAACAATACTACAACATGACGTAACGATATCACCCGCTCCCCACCGGATCAATGAAATGGTGCCCAGGCTACTTTTGGGGTGTCGACCTGAAAGGTTTGGGAACTACTTCCATACCATAATGCATTCTTCATAGACTTTGTTCTTCTCCATCTGTGTTCCAGCTGGTCTTTTGGCTGCCTGCTCTACGAGATGATCACACTAGGTGAGTACGGGTAGTTGAACCTTGTTGGAAACATGCGTTTCATTTACATAAAGAACATGAAATCCCCCCCCCCCCCCCCCCTCAGCCACTTGCAGAACAGAAAACATCAAAGCTATATCTAAGAAACATGGAAACAAACTAAAACACAACATACTAAGCAACATTTTAAAAAGGAATTGTGATTTTACTTGTATATCGTTTAGTAAAATGAAATCAATGAATCAAAAGTAACTGTAAAACAGAATGATAAAACAACGGAGAGATGACGACTGGATCACTCTATAGGGCTTTTTTTTTGCGTAAAGGACCCCTCAGACCCCCATAAATACTGTAGCCCTCAGACCCCCATAAATACTGTATTAGCCCTCAGACCCCCATAAATACTGTATTAGCCCTCAGACCCCCATAGATACTGTAGCCCTCAGACCCTCATAAATACTGTATTAGCCCTCAGACCCCCATAAATACTGTATTAGCCCTCAGACCCCCATAAATACTGTAGCCCTCAGACCCCCATAAATACTGTATTAGCCCTCAGACCCCCATAAATACTGTATTAGCCCTCAGACCCCAATCAATACTGTAGCCCTCAGACCCCCATAAATACTGTATTAGCCCTCAGACCCCCATAAATACTGTATTAGCCCTCAGACCCCCATAAATACTGTATTAGCCCTCAGACCCCCATAAATACTGTAGCCCTCAGACCACCATAAATACTGTATTAGCCCTCAGACCCCCATAAATACTGTATTAGCCCTCAGACCCCCATAAATACTGTAGCCCTCAGACCCCCATAAATACTGTATTAGCCCTCAGACCCCCATAAATACTGTATTAGCCCTCAGACCCCCATCAATACTGTAGCCCTCAGACCCCCATAAATACTGTATTAGCCCTCAGACCCCCATAAATACTGTAGCCCTCAGACCCCCATAAATACTGTATTAGCCCTCAGACCCCCATCAATACTGTAGCCCTCAGACCCCCATAAATACTGTATTAGCCCTCAGACCCCCATAAATACTGTAGCCCTCAGACCCCCATAAATACTGTATTAGCCCTCAGACCCCCATAAATACTGTAGCCCTCAGACCCCCATAAATACTGTAGCCCTCAGACCCCCATAAATACTGTATTAGCCCTCAGACCCCCATAAATACTGTATTAGCCCTCAGACCCCCATAAATACTGTATTAGCCCTCAGACCCCCATAAATACTGTATTAGCCCTCAGACCCCCATAAATACTGTATTAGCCCTCAGACCCCCATAAATACTGTAGCCCTCAGACCCCCATGAATACTTTATTAGCCCTCAGACCCCCATAAATACTGTATTAGCCCTCAGACCCCCATAAATACTTTATTAGCCCTCAGACCCCCATAAATACTGTATTAGCCCTCAGACCCCCATAAATACTGTAGCCCTCAGACCCCCATAAATACTGTATTAGCCCTCAGACCCCCATAAATACTGTATTAGCCCTCAGACCCCCATAAATACTGTAGCCCTCAGACCCCCATAAATACTGTATTATCCCTCAGACCCCCATAAATACTGTATTAGCCCTCAGACCCCCATCAATACTGTAGCCCTCAGACCCCCATAAATACTGTAGCCCTCAGACCCCCATAAATACTGTATTAGCCCTCAGACCCCCATAAATACTGTATTAGCCCTCAGACCCCCATAAATACTGTATTAGCCCTCAGACCCCCATAAATACTGTATTAGCCCTCAGACCCCCATAAATACTGTAGCCCTCAGACCCCCATAAATACTGTATTAGCCCTCAGACCCCCATAAATACTGTAGCCCTCAGACCCCCATAAATACTGTATTAGCCCTCAGACCCCCATAAATACTGTATTAGCCCTCAGACCCCCATAAATACTGTATTAGCCCTCAGACCCCCATAAATACTGTAGCCCTCAGACCCCCATAAATACTGTATTAGCCCTCAGACCCCCATAAATACTGTATTAGCCCTCAGACCCCCATAAATACTGTATTAGCCCTCAGACCCCCATCAATACTGTATTAGCCCTCAGACCCCCATAAATACTGTAGCCCTCAGACCCCCATAAATACTGTATTAGCCCTCAGACCCCCATAAATACTGTAGCCCTCAGACCCCCATAAATACTGTATTAGCCCTCAGACCCCCATAAATACTGTATTAGCCCTCAGACCCCCATAAATACTGTATTAGCCCTCAGACCCCCATAAATACTGTAGCCCTCAGACCCCCATAAATACTGTATTAGCCCTCAGACCCCCATAAATACTGTATTAGCCCTCAGACCCCCATAAATACTGTATTAGCCCTCAGACCCCCATAAATACTGTAGCCCTCAGACCCCCATAAATACTGTATTAGCCCTCAGACCCCCATAAATACTGTATTAGCCCTCAGACCCCCATAAATACTGTAGCCCTCAGACCCCCATAAATACTGTATTAGCCCTCAGACCCCCATAAATACTGTATTAGCCCTCAGACCCCCATAAATACTGTAGCCCTCAGACCCCCATAAATACTGTATTAGCCCTCAGACCCCCATCAATACTGTAGCCCTCAGACCCCCATAAATACTGTAGCCCTCAGACCCCCATAAATACTGTATTAGCCCTCAGACCCCCATAAATACTGTATTAGCCCTCAGACCCCCATAAATACTGTATTAGCCCTCAGACCCCCATAAATACTGTATTAGCCCTCAGACCCCCATAAATACTGTAGCCCTCAGACCCCCATAAATACTGTAGCCCTCAGACCCCCATAAATACTGTATTAGCCCTCAGACCCCCATAAATACTGTATTAGCCCTCAGACCCCCATAAATACTGTATTAGCCCTCAGACCCCCATAAATACTGTATTAGCCCTCAGACCCCCATAAATACTGTAGCCCTCAGACCCCCATAAATACTGTATTAGCCCTCAGACCCCCATAAATACTGTATTAGCCCTCAGACCCCCATAAATACTGTATTAGCCCTCAGACCCCCATAAATACTGTATTAGCCCTCAGACCCCCATAAATACTGTATTAGCCCTCAGACCCCCATAAATACTGTATTAGCCCTCAGACCCCCATAAATACTGTAGCCCTCAGACCCCCATAAATACTGTAGCCCTCAGACCCCCATAAATACTGTATTAGCCCTCAGACCCCCATAAATACTGTAGCCCTCAGACCCCCATAAATACTGTATTAGCCCTCAGACCCCCATAAATACTGTATTAGCCCTCAGACCCCCATAAATACTGTATTAGCCCTCAGACCCCCATAAATACTGTATTAGCCCTCAGACCCCCATAAATACTGTAGCCCTCAGACCCCCATAAATACTTTATTAGCCCTCAGACCCCCATAAATACTGTATTAGCCCTCAGACCCCCATAAATACTGTAGCCCTCAGACCCCCATAAATACTGTATTAGCCCTCAGACCCCCATAAATACTGTATTAGCCCTCAGACCCCCATAAATACTGTAGCCCTCAGACCCCCATAAATACTGTAGCCCTCAGACCCCCATAAATACTGTAGCCCTCAGACCCCCATAAATACTGTATTAGCCCTCAGACCCCCATAAATACTGTATTAGCCCTCAGACCCCCATAAATACTGTATTAGCCCTCAGACCCCCATAAATACTGTAGCCCTCAGACCCCCATAAATACTGTAGCCCTCAGACCCCCATAAATACTGTATTAGCCCTCAGACCCCCATAAATACTGTATTAGCCCTCAGACCCCCATAAATACTGTAGCCCTCAGACCCCCATAAATACTGTATTAGCCCTCAGACCCACATCAATACTGTAGCCCTCAGACCCCCATAAATACTGTATTAGCCCTCAGACCCCCATAAATACTGTATTAGCCCTCAGACCCCCATAAATACTGTATTAGCCCTCAGACCCCCATAAATACTGTTTTAGCCCTCAGACCCCCATAAATACTGTATTAGCCCTCAGACCCCCATAAATACTGTTTTAGCCCTCAGACCCCCATAAATACTGTAGCCTCCGTTTGCTAAGATCATGTTCTGTGCTTTAGGGGAGCCTTCGTTTGTTAACCCATTTCGAGGTCGGAACCCCTTTTGGTGTTTTAAGCATTATGTTATACTTTAGCTATTGAAAAAATATCAGATCTACAAGCTCATAGCGCGGCACTCGGTGCCGCGCTATGAGCTTGTAGGTCTGCTATTTTTGAAAAATCGTGAAAATGCGGCACAAATCTTTGAATATATTCTTTCAGAGCGAACGTTTTTAACTCAAATCTTTGCTTCCGAGGGGTTCCTGGAACTACGTATTTTCAGATGGGGGTCGGCGGCCAATTACATATACATTTTGGGGAATATTGAGCACCACTGATATAGAAACATAGGTATTTCAGAGGATTTAGAAGACATTTTTTTTATTCCCGACGTCGGGTCTAAATGGGTTAAGATCATGTTCTGTGTTTTAGGAGACCCTCCGTTTGCTGAGATCATGTTCTGTGTGTTTTAGGGGACCCTCCGTTTGCTGAGATCATGTTCTGTGTGTTTTAGGAGACCCTCCGTTTGCTGAGATCATGTTCTGTGTGTTTTCAGGAGACCCTCCGTTTGCTGAGATCATGTTCTGTGTTTTAGGAGACCCTCCGTTTGCTGAGATCATGTTCTGTGTGTTTTAGGGGACCCTCCGTTTGCTGAGATCATGTTCTGTGTTTTCAGGAGACCCTCCGTTTGCTGAGATCATGTTCTGTGTTTTAGGAGACCCTCCGTTTGCTGAGATCATGTTCTGTGTTTTCAGGAGACCCTCCGTTTGCTGAGATCATGTTCTGTGTGTTTTAGGAGACCCTCCGTTTGCTGAGATCATGTTCTGTGTGTTTTAGGAGACCCTCCGTTTGCTGAGATCATGTTCTGTGTGTTTTAGGGGACCCTCCGTTTGCTGAGATCATGTTCTGTGTGTTTTAGGAGACCCTCCGTTTGCTGAGATCATGTTCTGTGTGTTTTAGGGGACCCTCCGTTTGCTGAGATCATGTTCTGTGTTTTAGGGGACCCTCCGTTTGCTGAGATCATGTTCTGTGTTTTAGGGGACCCTCCGTTTGCTGAGATCATGTTCTGTGTTTTAGGGGACCCTCCGTTTGCTGAGATCATGTTCTGTGTGTTTTCAGGAGACCCTCCGTTTGCTGAGATCATGTTCTGTGTTTTAGGGGACCCTCCGTTTGCTGAGATCATGTTCTGTGTTTTCAGGAGACCCTCCGTTTGCTGAGATCATGTTCTGTGTTTTAGGGGACCCTCCGTTTGCTGAGATCATGTTCTGTGTGTTTTCAGGAGACCCTCCGTTTGCTGAGATCATGTTCTGTGTGTTTTCAGGAGACCCTCCGTTTGCTGAGATCATGTTCTGTGTGTTTTCAGGAGACCCTCCGTTTGCTGAGATCATGTTCTGTGTGTTTTAGGGGACCCTCCGTTTGCTGAGATCATGTTCTGTGTGTTTTCAGGAGACCCTCCGTTTGCTGAGATCATGTTCTGTGTTTTCAGGAGACCCTCCGTTTGCTGAGATCATGTTCTGTGTGTTTTAGGGGACCCTCCGTTTGCTGAGATCATGGCCAACGAGCTGCTCCAGTACCTCCAGAGAGGCAAGACGCTGAAGAGACCCAGCAGCTGCTCCAACACACTGTAAGGACAGAATAACTACAACCACGCTAGTATGAAATACAGAAACGGGAACCCCTTTTGGTGTTTGAAGCATCATGTTATACTTTAGCTAATGACAAATAGCAGATCTACAGACCTACAGTACAAGTCCATAGCACAGCACATGGTGCCGCGCTATGAACTTGTACTTTAGATCTGCTATTTTTGAAAAATCGTGAAAATGTGGCGCAAATCTTTGAGTATATTATTTCAGAGCAAACGTCCCTCTGGAACAACATATTTTCAGATGGGGGTCGGCGGCCAATTACATATCATTTTTTGGGTTCCTTGACGTGAAATAGTTTGAAAACCACTGACATAGAAACATAGGGTTTTCAGAAACCTGGCAGGATTTAGAAGGCATTTGTATAATCGTCCTCAGGTCAAAATGGCTTAAGGATACATAAACTACAACCCTCCTAGTATAAACTAGAGAAACTTCTTAATAGATCAGAGCGGTGATTCCCCCTTTTATGGAGTGGTTTTCAACCAGTGGTCAACCGGGGTCCTTGATTGAGGGCTAAATGATGGAGAGTTGGTAACCAAATGGACCCTAATTGTCTCCACCAGGCCGAAGGCATGGGGAGAGAGTATGTTTTGCACTCCGTCCGTGTGCATGTGTCCGTCCGTCCGTCCGTCTGTGTACAGCTAATCTCCGGCACCGTTAACCCGGTCGATGCCAAATTTTGCACTCACACTCCCTGGATGCCAACGATGAACCTCTGACCCAAATTTTCCAGAATGGCCTGTTATAGCGCCACCAGGAGGCTGACTTTTGAAAAACACATTCTCTATACTAAACGCTATCTCTAAGACTATAGTCATGTGTTCAAGCCGGATCTGTCCGGTATTTCATATTACATCCTAATTGGCTAACATTGGATATCAATATGGATGGGTCTCAATAATACATCCCGATCCCGACTTTGTTATTCATGTCTATATTTTGAACACGGGCTTGCTAATATGTTCTACCTACCGCGGAGCTCCGACGGTGTGTTTTACCGCTGTCAACTTGTTGTATAATTAACTTGGCTGAATATTTGGGAAGATAACCCAGCTAAATGGAGGAGTGACATATCCTGACGTGAATTCCCCAGATGAGTATTAATAATTAGTCTTGCAAGCCTGTTTGGATATTTTTCCACAAATACATAGCATATAAAACGAAATACAACAAATATATCTGGGTATTGAAAACCTCAAGGGATGCGACCATGACGTATATACCGTGCGACCACTTTGACTTGAGATTTACAATACTAGCACATTTCACAAACTGTAACGAAGACTCTGACTAGGACGTTGGGCTATATGACATATGACATGTTTAGTATGACAATCCCTATATTTGGGCCCGAGCCGACCTAGTGCTGATATCAGATAGATATGGTAGAACCATATATGGATAGATCTAACTGGCTTAGTCATCGTGACAAGCCTGGTCGGAGAATATATAGAGGGTCGGCTTCAGGGAGAAGGCAGAAGTCGAAGCATCCTGGTTTAAGTTCTAACCGGACACCACTGCGGGGGTCCTAACCAAAGTAATCAGCAATAGAGCCTTGAGCTATTTTATAAGTACATTGTGGGTTGTATGTGACATTGAAAAGGACAAATCAAACATATGGGACACTTTATTGGAACACAAAAAAATAATCGCTACAGCCTCAGTAATGAACCAGTGAAATGAGGGTATTTTATGATGCCTCTCATAGGGATTGCATTGGCAGCTTCAGTACACAGTTGAAACGGACCAGAAGGGGGCGCTGCAGTACACAGTTCTAACGGACCAGAAGTGGGGCCGCTGTCTCATTTGGGGGCGTGACATTTGTAGTCCCCGTGTGTCTCTATAGCTCTGATTGTTTGAATAGGTTAGGACCCGGTGCAGTGGTGTCCAATTAGAACTTAAACCATTTTGGGCGGGAACCCCTGTTGGTGTTTTAAGCATTATGTTATACTTTAGCTATTGAAAAATAGCAGACCTACAAGCTCATAGCGCGGCACCGAGTGGCTCGCTACGAGCTTGTAGGTCTGCTATTTTTGAAAAATTGTGAAAATGCGGCACAAATCTTTGAATATATATTCTTTCAAAGTGAAAGTTTTTAACTCAAATCTTTGCTTCTGGGGGAGTTCCTGGAACTATACATATTTTCAGATGGGGGTCGACGGCCAATTACATATAATCTTTGGGGTCCTTGACATGAAATATTGAGCCCCATCGATGTGGCATTTCAGAAAACTGTCAGAATTTAGAAGACATTTTCTACATTTCGATGTCAGGCCTAAATGGGTTAAACCAGGATGCTGACAGAGATGGGCAGTATTTGAAATACATGTATTTGAAATACGTATTTGAAATACTTTTTTGTATTTTGTAATTTGTATTTTGCTGGGATGGAAGAAATGAGATGTATTTTGTATCTAGATACTTTCAGATCTAGTATTTTCTGTATTTCAAATACATAAAATACTTTTTAATGTCATTTTACACAGCCTCAGGTTTAAACTGTAGGGGCAAAACACATAACCTGACTCCGCCAGATGGGGCAGCAGAGAGTACACTGGGTTCCCCCCTCCTGCTCCCATCTGGGGACTTGATGCCCGGCCACAAAACGGCCTGGCCAATCAGCAGCAGCTAGAGGCGGGATAGCCGCTGCTGATTGGCCAGGCCGTTTGAGGCCTGGCAAGGAATGGTGAGCACAGGGCGGGCGGAGCCGTGGGGGCTTTTTACGTTATTTGCGCAGTGAGTGTAACGCTGCTCAATGGTGAAATCTTCCGCCAACAGCGTACCTTAGTGATCAGAATCAAGGACAGGCCTATCGTAGTAGACATTTCCACCAGGCGGAAACGCCCCCCTTTCAAAGTGGGGGGGCGGCGGGGGTGTGTATATATATATATATATATATATATATATATATATATATATACACACACACAATTTAGTTTTTTTTTATCCTTGTGTTTGTATCTATAATTTCCAGGGGCTATGCTTAAGTTTGTGACTAAAGCCACAACACAGCCTCCCCACTGGGAGCACTGTTTATACCAGTCAGTCTGTCATACCATCCCTCCCCACTGGGGGCGCTGTTTATACCAGTCTCTCTGTCATACCATCCCTCCCCACTGGGGGCACTGTTTATACCAGTCAGTCTGTCATACCATCCCTCCCCACTGGGGGCGCTGTTTATACCATCCCTCTACACTGGGGGTGCTGTTTATACCACCCTCCCCACTGGGGACGCTGTTTATACCAGTCTCTCTGTCATAGCATCCCTCTCCACTGGGGGCACTGTTTATACCAGTCAGTCTGTCATACCATCCCTCCCCACTGGGGGCGCTGTTTATACCAGTCAGTCTGTCATACCATCCCTCCCCACTGGGGGCGCTGTTTATACCATCCCTCTACACTGGGGGTGCTGTTTATACCATCCCTCCCCACTGGGGACGCTGTTTATACCAGTCTCTCTGTCATAGCATCCCTCTCCACTGGGGGCACTGTTTATACCAGTCCGTCTGTCATACCATCTCTCCCCACTGGGGGCGCTGTTTATACCATCCCTCTACACTGGGGGTGCTGTTTATACCATCCCTCCCCACTGGGGACGCTGTTTATACCAGTCTCTCTGTCATAGCATCCCTCTCCACTGGGGGCACTGTTTATACCAGTCAGTCTGTCATACCATCCCTCCCCACTGGGGGCACTGTTTATACCAGTCTGTCATACCATCCCTCCCCACTGGGGGTGCTGTTTATACCAGTCTGTCATACCATCCCTCCCCACTGGGGGCACTGTTTATACCAGTCTGTCATACCATCCCTCCCCACTGGGGGTGCTGTTTATACCAGTCTGTCATACCATCCCTCCCCACTGGGGGCGCTGTTTATACCAGTCTGTCATACCATCCCTCTACACTGGGGGCGCTGTTTATACCAGTCTAACATACCATCCCTCCCCACTGGGGGCGCTGTTTATACCAGTCTGTCATACCATCCCTCTACACCGGGGGCACTGTTTATACCAGTCAGTCTGTCATACACACACAGACAGACAGACAGACAGACAGACAGACAGACAGACAGACAGACAATAAATGTTTATACCTTATTCTGCTCTGTTTGTATACTTAAAACTGTTTTAAACTGTTTCAAAACCCCCCATTTTTTCATGGGGGGCCCCCTTGCTACAATCATGCTTAGGGCCCCTTGGAGGCCAGGATCGGCACTGCATGTGCACATCTTGTTACCGGGGAAGACCGGGGGGTTTTCCAAATCACTGAATGCTCCTTTAATTGATAATATATTCATCTTAGTCATTAGTATCTTGTTTACTTATCTTGTTTTTTATTGTTGGTTTAAATGTAAATTGGTGGTAGGCCTAATCAATCAATCAATCAATAAAATCAATCAATCTCTTTCTACATTTTTCTTGAGGTAGAAGTCAAAGAGGAGTGACAGTGATGAATCAGATGGCCAATCCATTCCTTTGTGGGTCCTGTTTGATACAGTTATAGCACATTGATTTGCTTAAAATATAAAGTGTATCATTCTTAATAACCTTCAATGTATTAGACATTCTGACAGGTCATTAATTTAATATTTGGCAATTAATTATGAATTTACTTATCATTATATACATTTTAATGAAAATGTATTTTCATGTATTTTCAAAATACAAAATACGTATTTGTATCTCAAATACATTTCTCAGACCAGTATTTGTATTTTGTATTTAAATACATTCTGTGACCCAGTATTTGTATTTTGTAACAAAATACATTTTCAATGTATTTTGCCCATCTCTGGATGCTGATATGAGCAGACCTCTATTCTGATTATGCCTTGTCATGATGACTGAGCCAATAAGATCTATCTTTCTACCACATCCATCTGATATCAGCCTTAGGTCAACCCGGACCAAATATAGGGATTATCATACTAGACATGTCATATGTTATATAGCCCAACGGCCTAGTCGGATATCCCCATGTATGGAGACTAAATATCCAATGACCAACTCTCCCAGATCCTCATATGGTATATAGTATGTGAGAGTCTTCGTTACACATTGATATAAAGAAAATCGAATTTTACTTTTACTCAGTGAACGAAACCTAACCCTAACCGCAAGCATGACGCAACACATGTCGGACTAACGCACGGGTGTGATGTTGTTACGGAGGATGACTCCAAAGTCCCATGGCGTTAAAGGGATAGTTCAGATTTTTTGAACTTAAGTTGTATGAAATACTTGCCATTAATATAGTGGTTGCAACTGTATTAATTGATTGCCCGAGTCCTGTGGTGGGAGTTCTGCTCTGTTTTGGTCAATATTAAGTAGTTCCGGTCATTTTGTGAGGGGCACTGGGGCCACGCAGTAAAAGTAAATTAATCCACAAAACGAACGTAATTTGTATTGTTGAACTATTTCTAAAATATTAGCGCGACTTTCGTTCAACCCCTCTATCACATGGAACTATTTTTTGGACGTAGTGATATGGACACAAAAAACATAGTTCTGTGTGATAGAGGGGTAAAAAAAGAACGGAAGTTGCACTAATATTTTAGAAATAGGTCAACAATATAAATGACGTTAGTTTTGTGGATTAATTTACTTTTACTGCGTGGCCCCCAGTGCCCCCCACAAAATGACCGGAACTACTTGATATTTCACCAAAACCAGAGCAGAACTCCCACCACAGGACTCGGGCAATCAATTAATACAGTTGCAACCACTATATTATTGGCAAGTATTTCATACAACTTAAGTTCAAAAAATCTGAACTATCCCTTTAAGAGAAAGTGGTGGAATGTATTTACTTGACTTCTGTACACATGAAATAGTTTGAGAACCACCGCCATAGAAACATAGGGTTTTTCAGAAATCCGTCAGGATTTAGAAGACATGAGGTCTATATGGGTTAGAATCTGTTCTCAGGTCTAAAATGGGATACTAGCCTACTGACGGCCTACAGGTTGAGGGAAACGGCCTACAGGTTGAGGGAAACGGCCTACAGGTTGAGGGAAACGTCCTACAGGTTGAGGGAAACGGCCTACAGGTTGAGGGAAACGTCCTACAGGGAAACGGTCTACAGGTTGAGGGGAAACGGCCTACAGGTTGAGGGAAACGGCCTACAGGGAAACGTCCTACAGGTTGAGGGAAACGGCCTACAGGTTGAGGGAAACGTCCTACAGGTTGAGGGAAACGGCCTACAGGGAAACGTCCTACAGGTTGAGGGAAACATCCTACAGGTTGAGGGAAACGGCCTACAGGTTGAGGGAAACGGCCTACAGGTTGAGGGAAACATCCTACAGGTTGAGGGAAACGTCCTACAGGTTGAGGGAAACGTCCTACAGGTTGAGGGAAACGTCCTACAGGTTGAGGGAAACGGCCTACAGGTTGAGGGAAACATCCTACAGGTTGAGGGAAACGGCCTACAGGTTGAGGGAAACGTCCTACAGGTTGAGGGAAACATCCTACAGATTGAGGGAAACATCCTACAGGGAAACGGCCTACAGGTTGAGGGAAACATCCTACAGGGAAACGGCCTACAGGTTGAGGGAAACATTCTACAGGTTGAGGGAAACGTCCTACAGGTTGAGGGAAACGTCCTACAGGTTGAGGGAAACATTCTACAGGTTGAGGGAAACGTCCTACAGGTTGAGGGAAACGTCCTACAGGTTGAGGGAAACGTCCTACAGGTTGAGGGAAACATCCTACAGGTTGATGGAAACATCCTACAGGTTGATGGAAACGTCCTACAGGTTGAGGGAAACATCCTACAGGTTGATGGAAACGTCCTACAGGTTGAGGGAAACGTCCTACAGGTTGAGGGAAACGTCCTACAGGTTGAGGGAAACGTCCTACAGGTTGATGGAAACATCCTACAGGTTGATGGAAACGTCCTACAGGTTGAGGGAAACATCCTACAGGTTGATGGAAACGTCCTACAGGTTGAGGGAAACGTCCTACAGGTTGAGGGAAACGTCCTACAGGTTGAGGGAAACGGCAAACGTCCTACAGGTTGAGGGAAACGTCCTACAGGTTGAGGGAAACGTCCTACAGGTTGAGGGAAACGTCCTAGAGGTTGAGGGAAACATCCTACAGGTTGAGGGAAACGTCCTACAGGTTGAGGGAAACATCCTACAGGTTGAGGGAAACGTGCTACAGGTTGAGGGAAACATCCTACAGGGAAACGGCCTACAGGTTGAGGGAAACATCCTACAGGGAAACGGCCTACAGGTTGAGGGAAACGTCCTACAGGTTGATGGAAACATCCTACAGGTTGATGGAAACGTCCTACAGGTTGAGGGAAACATCCTACAGGTTGATGGAAACGTCCTACAGGTTGAGGGAAACATCCTACAGGTTGAGGGAAACGGCCTACAGGTTGAGGGAAACGTCCTACAGGTTGATGGAAACATCCTACAGGTTGATGGAAACGTCCTACAGGTTGAGGGAAACATCCTACAGGTTGAGGGAAACGGCCTACAGGTTGAGGGAAACGTCCTACAGGTTGATGGAAACATCCTACAGGTTGAGGGAAACGTCCTACAGGTTGAGGGAAACGTCCTACAGGTTGATGGAAACATCCTACAGGTTGATGGAAACGTCCTACAGGTTGAGGGAAACATCCTACAGGTTGAGGGAAACGGCCTACAGGTTGAGGGAAACATCCTACAGGTTGAGGGAAACGGCCTACAGGTTGAGGGAAACATCCTACAGGTTGAGGGAAACGTCCTACAGGTTACGTCCTACAGGTTGAGGGAAACGTCCTACAGGTTGAGGGAAACGTGCTACAGGTTGAGGGAAACTTCCTACAGGGAAACGTCCTACAGGTTGAGGGAAACGTGCTACAGGTTGAGGGAAACGTCCTACAGGTTGAGGGAAACGTCCTACAGGTTGAGGGAAACGGCCTACAGGTTGAGGGAAACGTGCTAGAGGTTGAGGGAAACGTGCTACAGGTTGAGGGAAACGTGCTACAGGTTGAGGGAAACGGCCTACAGGTTGAGGGAAACGTGCTAGAGGTTGAGGGAAACGTGCTACAGGTTGAGGGAAACGTGCTACAGGTTGAGGGAAACGTCCTACAGGTTGAGGGAAACGGCCTACAGGTTGAGGGAAACGGCCTACAGGTTGAGGGAAACGTGCTACAGGTTGAGGGAAACGTGCTACAGGTTGAGGGAAACGTCCTACAGGTTGAGGGAAACGTCCTACAGGTTGAGGGAAACGCCCTACAGGTTGAGGGAAACGGCCTACAGGTTGAGGGAAACGTCCATCAGGTTGAGGGAAACGTCCTACAGGGAAACATCCTACAGGTTGAGGGAAACGTCCTACAGGTTGAGGGAAACTTCCTACAGGGAAACGTCCTACAGGTTGAGGGAAACGTCCTACAGGTTGAGGGAAACGTCCTACAGGTTGAGGGAAACGTCCTACAGGTTGAGGGAAACGTGCTACAGGTTGAGGGAAACTTCCTACAGGGAAACGTCCTACAGGTTGAGGGAAACGTCCTACAGGGAAACATCCTACAGGTTGAGGGAAACGTCCTACAGGTTGAGGGAAACGTCCTACAGGGAAACGTCCTACAGGTTGAGGGAAACATCCTACAGGTTGAGGGAAACATCCTACAGGTTGAGGGAAACGTCCTACAGGTTGAGGGAAACGGCCTACAGGTTGAGGGAAACGTGCTACAGGTTGTGGGAAACGTCCTACAGGTTGAGGGAAACATCCTACAGGTTGAGGGAAACGTGCTACAGGTTGAGGGAAACGTCCTACAGGTTGAGGGAAACGTCCTACAGGTTGAGGGAAACGTGCTACAGGTTGAGGGAAACGTCCTACAGGTTGAGGGAAACGTCCTACAGGTTGAGGGAAACGTCCTACAGGTTGAGGGAAACGGCCTACAGGTTGAGGGAAACGGCCTACAGGTTGAGGGAAACGTGCTACAGGGAAACGTCCTACAGGTTGAGGGAAACATCCTACAGGTTGAGGGAAACATCCTACAGGTTGAGGGAAACATCCTACAGGTTGAGGGAAACGGCCTACAGGTTGAGGGAAACATCCTACAGGTTGAGGGAAACATCCTACAGGTTGAGGGAAACGGCCTACAGGTTGAGGGAAACGTCCTACAGGTTGAGGGGTGATGTCAGCGCTGACATCACTGGTGCTTCCGGTGGTCAGCGCTGACATCACTGGTGCTTCCGGTGGTCAGCGCTGACATCACTGGTGCAGTATCACCCATTTAGACCTGAGGACGACATTTAAAAAAATGTCTTCATGACAATTTTCTGAAAAACCTCATGTTTCTATATCGGTGGTTCTCAATATTTCATGTCAAGGACCCCAAAAATGATATGTAATTGGCCTCCGACCCCCCATCTGAAAATATGTTGTTCCAGGGACTAATGCATGTCTGTCCGTCCGTCCGTCCGTCCCCCAAGAGGAAAAGATTTGAGTTAAAAACGTTCGCTCTGAAAGAATATATATACATATTCAAAGATTTACGCCACATTTTCACGATTTTTCGAAAAATAGCAGACCTACAAGCTCGTTGGGCCGCGCTATGAGCTTGTAGATCTGCTATTTTTCAATAGAAGTATAACATAATGCTTAAAACACCAAAAGGGGTTCCCGCCCAAGAGCCGAGGTACACATGACTGGTGTGCTCTGCCTCTGAGACAACCACGCATTATTATTGCTGTAGATACAAAGTTTATAGACAGATAGATCTCTCTCATTAGCCCCGCGGACCGCCATTAGAAAAGATATGCCAGGGACCCCCATAAGAGAAGATTTGTACGGCTCTAGCAGTGCTTCTCAACCATTTTAATTTCAAGGACCCCCAGTTTGACATGCATTAGTCTACGGACCCCCATTTAATGGCATTTCTATCAATGTTAATTTAACGCTGAGAGTGTGCAAATGGAGCCAAATGGGTCCATTTGGTTCCATCTGTACACTCAAGAGTTACAGACCCATAAGGGTAAATTTGGTTCCATCTGTACACTCAGAGTTACAGACCCATAAGGGTCCATTTGGTTCCATCTGTACACTCAGAGTTACAGACCCATAAGGGTCCATTTGGTTCCATCTGTACACTCAGAGTTACAGACCCATAAGGGTCCATTTGGTTCCATCTGTACACTCTGAGTTAGACCCATAAGGGTCCATTTGGTTCCATCTGTACACTCTGAGTTACAGACCCATAAGGGTCCATTTGGTTCCATCTGTACACTCAGAGTTACAGACCCATAAGGGTCCATTTGGTTCCATTTGTACACTCTCAGAGTTACAGACCCATAAGGGTCCATTTGGTTCCATCTGTACACTCTCAGAGTTACAGACCCATAAGGGTCCATTTGGTTCCATCTGTACACTCTCTGAGTTACAGACCCATAAGGGTCCATTTGGTTCCATGTGTACACTCTCAGAGTTACAGACCCATAAGGGTCCATTTGGTTCCATCTGTACACTCTCAGAGTTACAGACCCATAAGGGTCCATTTGGTTCCATCTGTACACTCTCTGAGTTACAGACCCATAAGGGTCCATTTGGTTCCATCTGTACACTCTCAGAGTTACAGACCCATAAGGGTCCATTTGGTTACATTTGTACACTCTGAGTTACAGACCCATAAGGGTCCATTTGGTTCCATCTGTACACTCAGAGTTACAGACCCATAAGGGTCCATTTGGTTCCATTTGTACACTCTCAGAGTTACAGACCCATAAGGGTCCATTTGGTTCCATCTGTACACTCAGAGTTACAGACCCATAAGGGTCCATTTGGTTCCATCTGTACACTCAGAGTTACAGACCCATAAGGGTCCATTTGGTTCCATTTGTACACTCTCTGAGTTACAGACCCATAAGGGTCCATTTGGTTCCATGTGTACACTCTGAGTTACAGACCCATAAGGGTCCATTTGGTTCCATTTGTACACTCTCAGAGTTACAGACCCATAAGGGTCCATTTGGTTCCATCTGTACACTCTCTGAGTTACAGACCCATAAGGGTCCATTTGGTTCCATGTGTACACTCTCAGAGTTACAGACCCATAAGGGTCCATTTGGTTCCATCTGTACACTCTCAGAGTTACAGACCCATAAGGGTCCATTTGGTTCCATCTGTACACTCTCTGAGTTACAGACCCATAAGGGTCCATTTGGTTCCATCTGTACACTCTCAGAGTTACAGACCCATAAGGGTCCATTTGGTTCCATTTGTACACTCTGAGTTACAGACCCATAAGGGTCCATTTGGTTCCATCTGTACACTCAGAGTTACAGACCCATAAGGGTCCATTTGGTTCCATCTGTACACTCAGAGTTACAGACCCATAAGGGTCCATTTGGTTCCATTTGTACACTCTCAGAGTTACAGACCCATAAGGGTCCATTTGGTTCCATCTGTACACTCTCAGAGTTACAGACCCATAAGGGTCCATTTGGTTCCATGTGTACACTCTCAGAGTTACAGACCCATAAGGGTCCATTTGGTTCCATGTGTACACTCTGAGTTACAGACCCATAAGGGTCCATTTGGTTCCATTTGTACACTCTCAGAGTTACAGACCCATAAGGGTCCATTTGGTTCCATCTGTACACTCTCTGAGTTACAGACCCATAAGGGTCCATTTGGTTCCATGTGTACACTCTCAGAGTTACAGACCCATAAGGGTCCATTTGGTTCCATCTGTACACTCTCAGAGTTACAGACCCATAAGGGTCCATTTGGTTCCATCTGTACACTCTCTGAGTTACAGACCCATAAGGGTCCATTTGGTTCCATCTGTACACTCTCAGAGTTACAGACCCATAAGGGTCCATTTGGTTCCATCTGTACACTCTCAGAGTTACAGACCCATAAGGGTCCATTTGGTTCCATCTGTACACTCTCTGAGTTACAGACCCATAAGGGTCCATTTGGTTCCATCTGTACACTCAGAGTTACAGACCCATAAGGGTCCATTTGGTTCCATCTGTACACTCTGAGTTACAGACCCATAAGGGTCCATTTGGTTCCAAACTATCATTTATCTGGGGACAGACATCACATGGTATAGGCCAGTGGGTATAAGATAGCCCCTTTCTGGACCCTTGTTGTACCTTTTCTGTAGCCTATAGCAACATGGGGAAAGGGGATAATTATTTCACCAAAAAACACAAGTAGCCTCTGTAGCATCATGATAACCACCAGGATATATAACCCAGTGTCAGTGTGTTTACATTCTGATGATTCTGAACTGAATAAGAAAGCAGAATATGATACTAAAACAATCTCAGCTTACTTCTAGCCTAGCTCTGGTTTGTTTGATTGATTGATTGATTGATTGATTGATTGAAATATGTATTAATTAACAGTTTGCAGAATTACAGTAGCCTACATTTCAAGCACAAACTCAATACAAAGACTGTGAGTGGACGACACCATAAAGCATTACACTTGTTTACAAGAGGGTCCACCGTGTTCAATTCATCATAACATTAAGAGACGTAGGCTACAAATAGACACTTCTATATAGCCAAAGAACAGAACAGGAATTCATCATAAAGGAGGTAAAAGGGAAAGGTTTTACGGGGACCAGTCAGCAAAGATACTTTTCTAGCCTATATTTTATTATTCTGAAAGCCACTACAGTGTAGCCTGGCCTATAATATATTCACGGTATGTTATGGGTTAGGGTGACAGACGTAATGTTCGGCTTGGCAGACAGACCGCATGGTGACTTGAAGTTATCCAAAATAAACACTACATAAAGGTATCGTTGTTGTTGTTGTTGCAGCTTCTAATGCGCCAGCTGTCAATAATTAATTAATATAATTAATTGTAACCAACCAATCTGTTTTGTTTTCTATGGCTTGTTGTCACCAGAACGTCACACTAAGTGCACTATATCTTCGCACGGAACATTTATAGGAAATCTAGCTCTGTACCATAGCTCTAATGCTCTGATCCATAGCTCTAATGCTCTGGTCCATAGCTCTAATGCGTTGCATTTAGATCTATGTTACTCTCAACTTCCGCCGCTCGCATGAATGCAGACCAGCCTCTCGTCTTTAGCGTAAATAAAAAGAACGTTTTCGCTACTCACCAAAACAAAGGCGGGTTGTGTCATTAGAAAGCCTACTTTCCTTAGTGGACGCACTCTGAGACCCCCCCCCTCCGGTGAAAAGAAATCCCTTTCTGGCCAAACAGTACAGTTTATACTATGTGATGGGGGGGGGGGGGGGGGGCTCAGAGTGCGTCCACTAAGGAAAGTAGGCTTTCTAATGACACAACCCGCCTTTGTTTTGGTGAGTAGCGAAAACGTTCTTTTTATTTACGCTAAAGACGAGAGGCTGGTCTGCATTGAAATGAAATGAAATGAAATGAAATCTATATTTACCCAGGGTATCTGGGCTAAGCTCAAGAACTTGTTTCCAGCCAGGCCCTGCTCATAGAACACATTTCATCGTAGTGGTTCAATGCCTTGTTCAAGGGCACTTCAGCAGGTGGTAATTTTAACGTGTCGGACGGCTGATTCGAACTAGGAACCTTCCGGTATCAAGACCGCGCCGCTATCCGTTCGGCCACCGCTGCCACCGCTGCCACATTCATGCGAGCGGCGGAAGTTGAGAGTAACATAGATCTAAATGAAACGCATCTTACATGTCATCTAAGAATACATAATGAATGCTTCATAATGTCACAATGCTAAAGAAGAAAGCATATGAGAACTTGTTGAAGGAAGTTGAGAGTAACATAGCTCTAAATGAAACGCATCCATGTCTGCTACCAAAACAATACAAATAAAGAGTGTATTGAGTTATAGTTTCAGTAGAACAGTAGGACCTATAGGCTATAGCCCTTACATGTCATCTAAGAATACATAATGAATGCTTCATAATGTCACAATGCTAAAGAAGAAAGCATAATGAGAACAAGAACATAATATTACTCACAACTCGCTGCTGTTTCATTGAATAGTTCCTTCAGAAGTCATGTTCTCAACTCTATTGGCTAAACGCTAAAGCATCACTGAAAGAGGGTTAAGAGCGACACCCAGTGGACATTCTGTAGACCTACAGATGGTTAAGATTTGGTCATACAATGTTTCTTAACCCATTTAGGCCTGACGTCGACATTTAAAAAAATGCCTTTTTAAAATGTATTTTTTTCTGAAAAACCTCATGTTTCTATATCAGTGGTTTTCAATATTTCATTGGCCTCCGCCCCCCCATCTGAAAATATGTTGTTCCAGGGACCCCCCCCCCCCCCCTCCCCAGAAGCAAAGATTTGAGTTAAAAATGTTCACTCTTAAAGAATATATATTCAAAGATCTGCACCAAATTTTCCCGATTTTTCGAGTGGCGCGCTACGAGCTTGTAGGTCTGCCTTGTAGACCTACAAGGCAGATCTACAAGCTCGTAGCGCGCCACTCGGTGGCGCGCTACGAGCTTGTAGATCTGCCTTGTAGACCTGCTAAATTATAACATAATGTTTAAAACACCAAAAGAGGTTCCCGTCCGTTATGTTGCTGCCTAGCCCAAGAGGAACAGACATGAAACAATATTGGTGAAGAAAAGGAGTGACTTTTGGACAAAGTCATTTCGTTTTTGCTTTGATAGTTTAAAGAATGAAGGTTTTATTTGTCACCTGATGCTCATGATACAAGTAGCCTACAGACTTTGATAGTTTAAAGAATGAAGGTTTTATTTGTCACCTGATGCTCATGATACAAGTAGCCTACATACTTTGATAGTTTAAAGAATGAAGGTTTTATTTGTCACCTGATGCTCATGATACAAGTAGCCTACAGACTTTGATAGTTTAAAGAATGAAGGTTTTATTTGTCACCTGATGCTCATGATACAAGTAGCCTACATACTTTGATAGTTTAAAGAATGAAGGTTTTATTTGTCACCTGATGCTCATGATACAAGTAGCCTACAGACTTTGATAGTTTAAAGAATGAAGGTTTTATTTGTCACCTGATGCTCATGATACAAGTAGCCTACAGACTTTGATAGTTTAAAGA
Source organism: Electrona antarctica (assembly GCF_951216825.1). Classification (NCBI taxonomy): domain Eukaryota; kingdom Metazoa; phylum Chordata; class Actinopteri; order Myctophiformes; family Myctophidae; genus Electrona; species Electrona antarctica. The sequence continues at coordinate 186,995 of NW_027637521.1, forward strand.
ATGAAGGTTTTATTTGTCACCTGATGCTCATGATACAAGTAGCCTACAGACTGTCAGACTGCTAAAATTACAATGTCCAAACACGGTTACTATAATAGAAACAAGGTCTAATACAAGTAGGAAATACAGATTAAATACAGATTTATGTTCTCCCCTGCATCAAAATCTCCGTTTTAAATCATGTGATGTGATGCTGAGGCACATTTTAAGGGTGTGAACTTCTAAAGGGTCACCAAATCCTAATCTGAAAGATGCATGTTCACTTTGGAAATACCCAGATCTGCAGATCTGTTGATTTGTAGGATTTCAGATTCAGATTCACTTCATCGTCACCTAGAGCAGGGGTTCTCAACCCATGGGTCGCGACCCCTCAGTGGGTCACCACATTATTTTGGGGGGTTCCCAAATAATTTTCTGAATGGCTGGCAAATGGAAATGAAGAGTTTACATAGTACACATAGTACATGCATAAACTTTGCTTAATGATTATATCTGGTTTCAGTATTCATTTATGATGTATTTTCTCTATTATTAAGGTTATTTTAGGTTATAACTTGTTGAAGGAAGTTGAGAGTAACATAGCTCTAAATGAAACGCATCCATGTCTGCTACCAAAACAATACAAATAAAGAGTGTATTGAGGTATAGTTTCAGTAGAACAGTAGGACCTATAGGCTATAGCCCTTACATGTCATCTAAGAATACATAATGAATGCTTCATAATGTCACAATGCTAAAGAAGAAAGCATATGAGAACAAGAACATAATATTACTCACAACTCGCTGCTGTTTCATTGAATAGTTCCTTCAGAAGTCATGTTCTCAATGCAGTCAACTCTCTATTGGCTAAACGCTAAAGCATCACTGAAAGAGGGTTAAGAGCGACACCCAGTGGACATTCTGTAGACCTACAGATGGTTGTTAAGATTTGGTCATACAATGTTTCTTAACCCATTTAGGCCTGACGTCGACATTTAAAAAAATGCCTTTTTAAAATGTATTTTTTTTTCTGAAAAACCTCATGTTTCTATATCAGTGGTTCTCAATATTTCATTGGCCTCCGCCCCCCCATCTGAAAATATGTTGTTCCAGGGACCCCCCCCCCCCCCCCTCCCCAGAAGCAAAGATTTGAGTTAAAAATGTTCACTCTTAAAGAATATATATTCAAAGATCTGCACCAAATTTTCCCGATTTTTCGAGTGGCGCGCTACGAGCTTGTAGGTCTGCCTTGTAGACCTACAAGGCAGATCTACAAGCTCGTAGCGCGCCACTCGGTGGCGCGCTACGAGCTTGTAGATCTGCCTTGTAGACCTGCTAAATTATAACATAATGTTTAAAACACCAAAAGAGGTTCCCGTCCGTTATGTTGCTGCCTAGCCCAAGAGGAACAGACATGAAACAATATTGGTGAAGAAAAGGAGTGACTTTTGGACAAAGTAATTTCGTTTTTGCTTTGATAGTTTAAAGAATGAAGGTTTTATTTGTCACCTGATGCTCATGATACAAGTAGCCTACAGACTTTGATAGTTTAAAGAATGAAGGTTTTATTTGTCACCTGATGCTCATGATACAAGTAGCCTACAGACTTTGATAGTTTAAAGAATGAAGGTTTTATTTGTCACCTGATGCTCATGATACAAGTAGCCTACATACTTTGATAGTTTAAAGAATGAAGGTTTTATTTGTCACCTGATGCTCATGATACAAGTAGCCTACAGACTGTCAGACTGCTAAAATTACAATGTCCAAACACGGTTACTATAATAGAAACAAGGTCTAATACAAGTAGGAAATACAGATTAAATACAGATTTATGTTCTCCCCTGCATCAAAATCTCCGTTTTAAATCATGTGCTGTGATGCTGAGGCACATTTTAAGGGTGTGAACTTCTAAAGGGTCACCAAATCCTAATCTGAAAGATGCATGTTCACTTTGGAAATACCCAGATCTGCAGATCTGTTAATTTGTAGGATTTCAGATTCAGATTCACTTCATCGTCACCTAGAGCAGGGGTTCTCAACCCATGGGTCGCGACCCCTCAGTGGGTCACCACATTATTTTGGGGGGTTCCCAAATAATTTTCTGAATGGCTGGCAAATGGAAATGAAGAGTTTACATAGTACACATAGTACATGCATAAACTTTGCTTAATGATTATATCTGGTTTCAGTATTCATTTATGATGTATTTTCTCTATTATTAAGGTTATTTTTGCAGTCAGTTTGTATTGGTGGTGGTGGGGAGGGGGGGCGGGGCGGGGGTCGCGACACATGGCCAAAGCATTTCCGGGGGTCCCCGGACAAAAACGTTGAGAACCCCTGACTTAGAGGTACGTACTGAAGAAACGTATATGCTCAGAAGCTCCAATAAAATAAATGATAATTAATAATGATGATCATAAAAAATACATGATCTTAAAAAAACATGATACAATACCTAAAAACAATAAACACAGGGTGTGACAGAATATATCAGTTAAAGAAAGTGCACATACCTGATGGTGCCCTCTGGTGTGCGATCCCCACTAAGGACTTGGCCGATACGATACCATAACAATTTAGCCGATAGCCGATACTAATACCGATATTATGTTGAATTATTATTTTCTAGTTTTTATTTCCCCCTTTTGTTGTTGTTTACAGTCTATGGGAAACAAGTAACTACATCTTCAATACAATAAATAACTGTTAATCTACAGCTTGGTACAGATAACCAAAACACCAAACATGGCCGACGCAAAATGTAGCTTATCAACAACAGATCAATACTGCCATCTGATTGGTTAACCCATTTAGACCGGAGGACGATTCTACAAATGTCTTCTAAATCCTGACAGTTTTCTGGAAAAAAAAGTATGTTTCTATGACAGTCGTTCTCAAACTATGTCATGTCAAGGAGCCCCAGAATTATCTGTATTTGGCCATGGACCCCAATCTCAAAGTATCTTGTTCCAGGGACCTCCTCCCAGAAGCAAAGATTTGAGTTAAAAATGTTCGCTCTGAAAGAATATAATATTCAAAGATATCCACCACATTTTCACAATTTTTCATAATCTACAAGCTCATAGCGTGGCACTAGGTGCCGCTCTATGAGCTTGTAGATCTGCTATTTTTTAACAGCTAAAGTATAACGTAATGCTTAAAACACCAAAAGGGGTTCCCGTACTGAATAGGTTAATGTCAGTTTTATTTGCCGATTACCGATATTGACCGCTAAGCGAATATCGTCCGATACAGATATGTGATACATCGATGCATCCCTACTTGTAATGAATCACTATACAATATAATATACTAATAAATCCGTTGTACTTGGTCCAGGTTCTCCATCATCAAGTCGTGCTGCCAGTGGAACCCGCGCCAACGACTCGCCAGGCCCGAGCTCATCGGGAAGCTCCGGTCGGGAGAGCGGTCGGCCAATGACAGGACAGTTCTCCGGGTGCCCGAACCGCTGGACATGGAGAAGTACCTGAGGGAGGCGGGCTACGGGGAGGCCTACAACTACGCCGTCTTCTGATTGGCTTCAGAGCGCGAGTCGATTGACAAGCGTCTCAGCCAATCAGCAAGGGCAGTCCTGGTGGTACCCGTCCTGAACTACTGTGCCAAAGGGGAGGGGCCAGGCTGGATATCAAATCAAAGGGGAGGGGCCAGACTGGATATCAAATCAAATCAAACTTTATTTGTTGATGTACGGCACATTTCCAACGACCAAGGTGGAACCAAAGTGCTTCACATCACAGAGCATAACTTACGAAGAAAAATATATAAGAAGACAGAGAAAAGAAGGAAAAAACAAGAAAATAAAACAAATAAAAAAAATGTCAAAGCAACATATCAAAACAACATATCAATGAGCAGTACATCAAAGGTATAAACTAATTACACGTCGAAAGCGAGCCAGAACATTTTGAAAACCACCAAATGAGCGAGCAGAGCGAATATGGAGCGCGCCGCAGGACGTTCCAGAGACGGGCTCGGTCCGGCCACAGCGATAAAGCTCGGTCTCCTCTGGTTCTGTACTGTCTGAGTATCAGGCATAATGAGGCTCGGTCTCCTCTGGTTCTGTACTGCGTATCAGGCATAATGAGGAGCGACTGGTTAGCCGGTCTCAGGGCTCTGGTTGGGATACTGTATATGGATGAATTAAAATCAGACAAATGGCAAACTGGTACCCAGAACTTCCAAGCAGCAGCGAGGGCGGTGGAAGGCCTGCTGACTGACTGAACGTTGTTAAACAGAGTTGCACTGCAAGGATTTATTTTTCTTTTAATTATATTTGGCCAATCACAAGAGGCAGGAGTCTCTACTTTTGTGTCGTTTTGTTTTCATTTACAGATTACAGATAATGTTTTCAAAGATTTATTCCATTGTGTGTACAACGAGCCATAAATGATCAGACCATATTTATTATTTCGATCAATTCAACAGTGTAACATAAATCATTACCTAAAATATTCACATTCTCACAGTTAGTAAACCATCGCAATGCAAAGTCGATGTGTAACTGTGCATTTTAACCACATGAATCCACATTGAAGCAAGGAAGCAGATCTACAAGCTCACAACGTGTCTGTCACAATGCAAATGCAACACGCCAAGAGCTTGTAGAGCTTCTATTTTCGTTAGTGTAAAGCAGTGTTTTTCAACCAGTGGTCCGGGGACCACCAGTGGTCCGGGGACCACCAGTGTTAAACATCTGCATCGCTTAATTGACAGGAAGTCTACAGAATTTGAGAAATGTTGAATCAATGTTATTTTGATCAATGTCTGCCTGTCATCTCTCCTAATGGGTGCCAGATCAATACAGCATGGAATTGAGGACAACATCGCCGACAAAATATTAAAATCCTTGGGTCTGAGAGGCTAAATGATGGTCTGTACGCTCAGAATAAATAATGTGCCTTGATATGAAAAAGGTTGTGTAGAGCACTGGGAGGACTCTGGTGACTATAGCTAAGGGTTGAAGAGCACTGGGAGGACTCTGGTGACTATAGCTAAGGGTTGAAGATCACTGGGAGGACTCTGGTGACTATAGCTAAGGGTTGAAGAGCACTGGGAGGACTCTGGTGACTATAGCTAAGGGTTGAAGAGCACTGGGAGTCATTAACCCATTTCGACCCATTTCTACAAATATCTTCTAAATCCTGACAGTTTTCTGTGTTTCTCTGTCAGTGGTGCTCAACGTTTTGTATTTGGCCGTGGACCCCCATCTGAAAATATGTTGTTCCAGGGACCCCCCGCCCCCAGAAGCAAAGATTTGAGTTAAAAACGTTCACTCTGAAAGAATATATATTCAAAGATTTGTGTCACATTTTCACGATTTTTCAAAAATAGCAGACCTACAAGCTCATAGCATGAGCTTGTAGGTCTGCTATTTTGCAATAGCTAAATTATAACAATGTTAGATCAAAAAGACAACATAACCGTAAATTAGGATGTTTTTTCCCCCACACAGAGAAACTGGCATATTCTTTTATTTATTTATTTTATTGCCTTGGATAAAGGTGCTATATAAATGCACCATTTGCCATTTTTATGTGGGTATAGAGGTCTATATGGCAAGGAAAGAGAACGAGATTTGCCTGTTTATGTTTTAGCATTTGACTCACACAGGTATCCGCCCGCTGTGGAGCCGTGCTGGTCTGCTGTACGGACTGTACTGGTTGTACTGGACATCCTCTGGATGCCTGTAAATCCACACCCAAACACGTTGGACCACAAATATGTATTAAACAGTCTATTGTGTCTTTGAGGGGAAAACGCCTTACTCTTTAGGCTCCATTTTCATCACCGCTAAACCCCTTATCCCTAAACTTTTACTATTTTGAAAAACATTTTTCAATATTTCAACTAGCCAATCTACATTGACACGTTGTGAGCTTGTAGACTATTCAAAAAAGTTTAGCAAAATAGTAAAAAAAGGCAAAGACGTTTATGGATACTGGGTTTAGCAGTGACGGAAATGGAGCTGTGAACCTATATTAATTGCGCCACCCTTAACCCTTATCCCTAAATTAATTTGCCTTTTTTTTACTAATTTGAAAAAGATTTAAAAATAGTTCAACTAGCCGATCTACATCGACACGTGGTGAGCTTGTAGATCGGCTAGTTGAACTATTTTAAAAAGGTTTTTGAAAATAGTAAAAAAATCACAAATACGTTTAGGGATGAGGGGTAAGGGGTAAGATATAGCCCTACGTCTCCTGTGTGGGAAGGAACACTGTCTGATTGACAGCCCGTACATCCAATCAGAAAAGTCCTATCTGATTGACAGCCTGTACATCCAATCAGAAAAGTCCTATCTGATTGACAGCCCGTACATCCAATCAGAAAAGTCCTATCTGATTGACAGCCTGTACATCCAATCAGAAAAGTCCTATATCTGATTGACAGCCTGTACATCCAATCAGAAAAGTCCTATCTGATTGACAGCCCATACATCCAATCAGAAAAGTCCTATCTGATTGACAGCCTGTACATCCAATCAGAAAAGTCCTATATCTGATTGACAGCCTGTACATCCAATCAGAAAAGTCCTATCTGATTGACAGCCCATACATCCAATCAGAAAAGTCCTATATCTGATTGACAGCCCATACATCCAATCAGAAAAGTCCTATCTGATTGACAGCCCATACATCCAATCAGAAAAGTCCTATCTGATTGACAGCCCATACATGCACACAGAAAAGTCCTATCTGATTGACAGCCCATACATCCAATCAGAAAAGTCCTATCGGATTGACAGCCCATACATCCAATCAGAAAAGTCCTATCTAATTGACAGCCCATACATCCAATCAGAAAAGTCTTATATCTGATTGACAGCCTGTACATCCAATCAGAAAAGTCCTATCTGATTGACAGCCCATACATCCACACAGAAAAGTCCTATCTGATTGACAGCCCATACATCCACACAGAAAAGTCCTATCTGATTGACAGCCCATACATCCACACAGAAAAGTCCTATCTGATTGACAGCCCATACATCCACACAGAAAAGTCCTATCTGATTGACAGCCCATACATCCACACAGAAAAGTCCTATCTGATTGACAGCCCATACATCCACACAGAAAAGTCCTATCTGATTGACAGCCCATACATCCAATCAGAAAAGTCTTATATCTGATTGACAGCCCATACATCCAATCAGAAAAGTCTTATATCTGATTGACAGCCCATACATCAATCAGAAAAGTCTTATATCTGATTGACAGCCCATACATCCAATCAGAAAAGTCCTATATCTGATTGACAGCCCATACATCCACACATAAAAGTCCTATCTGATTGACAGCCCATACATCCACACAGAAAAGTCCTATCTGATTGACAGCCCATACATCCAATCAGAAAAGTCCTATATCTGATTGACAGCCCATACATCCACACATAAAAGTCCTATCTGATTGACAGCCCATACATCCACACAGAAAAGTCCTATCTGATTGACAGCCCATACATCCAATCAGAAAAGTCCTATATCTGATTGACAGCCCATACATCCACACAGAAAAGTCTTATATCTGATTGACAGCCCATCCAATCAGAAAAGTCTTATATCTGATTGACAGTCCATACATCAATCAGAAAAGTCTTATATCTGATTGACAGCCCATACATCCACCCAGAAAAGTCCTATCTGATTGACAGCCCATACATCCAATCATAAAAGTCTTATATCTGATTGACAGCCCATACATCCAATCAGAAAAGTCTTATATCTGATTGACAGCCCATACATCCAATGAGAAAAGTCCTATCTGATTGCATTAAACAGCGTTAAACAACTGCTGGGGTCAGAAACAACATATTGTGATGTCATCATGAGAGCTACAGAGGAGGCTAGTGGAACAACATATTGTGATGTCATCATGAGAGCTACAGAGGAGGCTAGTGGAACAACATATTGTGATGTCATCATGAGAGCTACAGAGGAGGCTAGTGGAACAACATATTGTGATGTCATCATGAGAGCTACAGAGGAGGCTAGTGGAACAACATATTGTGATGTCATCATGAGAGCTACAGAGGAGGCTAGTGGAACAACATATTGTGATGTCATCATGAGAGCTACAGCAGGCTAGTGGAACAACATATTGTGATGTCATCATGAGAGCTACAGAGGAGGCTAGTGGAACAACATATTGTGATGTCATCATGAGAGCTACAGAGGAGGCTAGTGGAACAACATATTGTGATGTCATCATGAGAGCTACAGAGGAGGCTAGTGAAACAACATATTGTGATGTCATCATGAGAGCTACAGAGCAGGCTAGTGGAACAACATATTGTGATGTCATCATGAGAGCTACAGAGCAGGCTAGTGGAACAACATATTGTGATGTCATCATGAGAGCTACAGAGGAGGCTAGTGGAACAACATATTGTGATGTCATCATGAGAGCTACAGAGGAGGCTAGTGAAACAACATATTGTGATGTCATCATGAGAGCTACAGAGCAGGCTAGTGGAACAACATATTGTGATGTCATCATGAGAGCTACAGAGCAGGCTAGTGAAACAACATATTGTGATGTCATCATGAGAGCTACAGCAGGCTAGTGAAACAACATATTGTGATGTCATCATGAGAGCTACAGCAGGCTAGTGTGACAAACAGGATAAATCCAGGGTTACAAATGAAATGAGGTTCAACTTTCACACAGATAATGAACTCAGGTGTATTTAATGAACTCAGGTGTATTTAATGAACTCAGGTGTACTTAATGAACTCAGGTGTATTTAATGAACTCAGGTGTATTTAATGAACTCAGGTGTATGTAATGAACTCAGGTGTATTTAATGAACTCAGGTGTATTTAATGAACTCAGGTGTATTTAATGAACTCAGGTGTATTTAATTAACTCAGGTGTATGTAATGAACTCAGGTGTATTTAATTAACTCAGGTGTATTTAATTAACTCAGGTGTATTTAATGAACTCAGGAGTATTTAATGAACTCAGGTGTATTTCATGAACTCAGGTGTATTTAATGAACTCAGGAGTATTTAATGAACTCAAGTAGTTGAATAGGGAGAAGTATCATATTCTTTTGTTCTCTATATCTTTTGTTCTATTGTGTGTAATTATTAGACATAATGGACATAATTTCTATAGATTTCTATACATGCTTTGTGTGCTGTTGTCTATAGTATGTACAAAAGAAATCTATTCAGACTCATGTATAAACAAGACTCTTTAGAAATCTTTAGAGAACAGGGGCTTCCTTTTGTGTTATTATTGTGTACACTTTCTGTTAAAGTGTAACCATGGCATGCCTTTTTTGTCTCTATTGACAAAAGCAACTCATTTGGACTTGTGCGAGATGGGTCATGTATTGTATATAAGGACCGTAGAGTCTGGTCAGTGTTTGTGCAGCATACTACACCCAGAGTTATTCTAACGCTACAGTCCGTACATCTCTACTACAAGTCATGGCTTCTGTTAATGCTTCAGGTACGTTAGTCTGTGAGGATATTCCTTCTAGCAGCGATTTTTTGACTGGTATTGATATATGTCATGCTCCTAAAAAGAAGAGTCGTGGATTCCGTAGTCGTACTACTAGAAAAGATGAGATGATACGCATCGTGGTGAAGGGGTCATCAAGGTGTGTGTATGAGTTTAAATATGAGGATGGTGTCATTAGTATGAGTAATGTCCACGTAGAGGGTATAGGTTTGACTATGTCTGTTAGAGACTGGTGTATATTTCGAAATTGGGTGTGCATAGGGCTAAGTGAGAAGAGGAATGACATCTTAATGGCTAGGAGTGAACTGGTGTGGTATAATTCATATGAGAATATACAGTATATGATTGATACTGATAGGATTAGCAAACAAACAACAAACAATGGTTTTATTTATTTTGTAAAACGTCTTTTCCCCCAAGAGGGTAAAATACTACCGAATAGTGCCCCTGGTGGGATATATGACCATACAGATCGTTTTGTGATTCAGTGGTGCGACTGGGAGTCTCTGCAGGCAGTGTTCAAACAGATTGATGAAGCAATCCTCGGAGGAAGTTTCAATAACGAGTACGAGTGTGTCAGAAGGACATTTCTTTTCGGCTATGTGCCGGATAGCGACGATATTCGCATGTCTACCAATCATATCATGCCTGAACCAGAGATCCGGAGACGTCTTGAATTCTGATTGTCAATAACGGTAAATAGCTGAGAATTTTTTCATATAAGCAGTAAATGTATAATATTTAGTTTTTTATTTTATTATTATGTAATATTAATTATACCATTTATTTTATCCACCGTCAAGGCAACCATCCATCCGAGCTGGGAGTCCCTTCGGATAATGCTGTGGATTATACAAGCGTTTATTCAGAGGATGAGGCGCTCACCCATTGGATACATGAATATGGACGAGTCCTTGGATCACAAAATCTGACATTACTGGACACCCCTGTGGAAAAATCTCCAACATCCCCAATCCACCAGGATAACCGAGAGGCTGAGAAGAAAGAGGAAGATTGCGAGCTATACAAGGAGAACCGTATGCTCTCTAAGGACATTGCAGTGCTTAAAGGAGTATTATGCCTCTGTGTTGAGGCAGTAATTGCAGAGGCCCAAGAAGCAGCATGCTACGGATGCAAAATCGACCACCCGAGTCAGATGCAGCATAGCTGCCTCTTTGAGCCTCACATATTTTATTTTGAGAGTTGTTTTGATGTTCTTTGCAATAATCTGTTTAAACCCACACTGTCTACAGCCCTATCTTACGCATTGAAGAAACTGTGTCACAAAGATATATCGTTGTCTAGAATCCTAGGAGCAGCTGATACTATTGTTTGTGAGTGGAGATCTGAGCCATTCATTCTTGAAAAACTAAAAGAGATCAGAGAGCTCATTGTAACTGAGGCTGTTGAACCAGTTGCGGTGCACTGCGTCGGTATATGGTCAGGAGATCTTGCTAGATCTATGGTCTGATATCCCTCATCATGGAAGTGTTGGGGGGTACTAAGGGACGTATATATACACGTCTTATATCCCTTGTGAATGCTGTAATTAACATAGATACATCCCAGGGAGTTATGTTAGATCATCCTAAAGGCTATGCTATTTTTATAAAACATTTACAATATGTAAAAACTAAGAATTTACAATATAAAGAGTTGTTATCCATGTATGTAGGACCCCCTGGTTATCCTATTAACGAGAGAACCGTAAGGGAGGTAATTACTCATTTTTTTAAGCAGCAGCAAGAATGCTCAAAAGGGGTTGGTAATGTTATATGTATATGTTCATATATTACTGATATGTGTATAGATAGTCTTCAACAATGTGTACATGACTGGTCTACGGAAATTGTGGAGTATGCTGTACTGAAACTAGTTGAATTAGATCTAATATCGTGCATAAAATATATTACTATGCTAGATGATTGTGTATGTTTTTAATAACCAGTATGTAAATAAAAACCGTAAAAAAAACATATACCAGTATTCATTTGTGTTTGTGCTGTCAAAGATGGAGGATGTATTACAGAAGGTATATTACGACGTAACTAACCCTGGGGGTCTAGGAGGAGTATCCCGGCTGATCACTGGTGTTAAAGAAGAAGAAAGGATACCTCCGAAACTGTCTGATGTTAAAACGTGGTTAGAAAAGCAAGACACCTACACACTTCATGTACCAGCGGCAAAAAACTTTCAGAGAAATAGAGTTTTTGTAAAAGGCATAGATAATCAGTTCCAGGCTGACCTTGTAGATATGGGGTTATATTCAAAAGAAAATGACGGTGTTAGATATATCTTAACATGTATAGATGTGTTTTCCAAATATGCGTGGGTTAGACCCATACCCAACAAGACTGGGGCATGTGTTACAGATGCATTTAAAGACATCTTGAATGAAGGTCGATATCCTGGAAAACTTCAAACGGATGATGGAACTGAATTCTTTAACAAGACATTTCATCAGCTAATGACCGTATATAATATTCATCATTTCTCCACACGGAATGAGACAAAAGCGAGTGTGGTAGAGCGTTTCAATAGAACTCTAAAGACTAGGATGTGGCGTTATCTGACATCTGTCAATTCACGACGGTATATAGATGTTCTACAAGAACTAGCCGACGCATACAACGGTTCCTATCATAGGTCTATTAAGATGGCACCGATGGATGTAACTAAGGCTAATGAGAAAAAGGTATTCAACCATATGTATAAGCAGAGACAAACACCTGCCTCTATAATTAAATACAGAGTAGGGGATACTGTACGTATATCAAAATATAGAGGGATCTTTCGAAAAGGGTATTTACAAACATACACAGATGAATTTTTCAAAATAACAGAATGTATACCCAGGACACCACCCGTCTACAGACTACAGGATACGGCTGGCGATGATATCCAGGGGACATTTTATGATAAGGAGTTACAAAGAGTTATTATAGATAAAAATAAAGTATTCAAGATAGAAAAGATATTAAAAAAGAAAAAGGGGAAAGGAGGTACCATGGTTTTGGTTAAATGGTTGAATTGGGCAGATAAATTTAATTCTTGGATATCGGAAAGTGAGATTACCGATATCTTTTAATGTAAACTGAATAGGTAGCACACATCTAGAGATTTATTTAAACACCGGTCCGTATAAAATTTACTCATTAAGGGTGTAGGTGTCTTTTCGAACACATCAGTAGATACATAATGGCTGGTCAGGGGTTTTACATAACGCTGCCTAGCAACTCATCTGTAGATGTTTATCCTAACAATAAAATATGGAATTATAAAACAAAATTGGTTAAACCTATAATTCTAAAAGAATCTTATGAAGTAGGATTAATAGAATTACAATATCCACGCAATTGGAGTAGTTTTCCTATGGATGACGGATGGGTGTCATTTACAGATCATAAGGATGGTAAATCTGTGAACTATAATCTATCTATGGGACATTATGACAGTATAACCAAGATTATTAAAGAGCTAAATAATATTATAGCAGGAGAATCCATTACAAAGAGAGTAACCATGATGTATAATGCTATAAAAAATAGGGTCTTTTTCATGGGGGCTGAAGGCATGACAGTTAAATTTAGAGGCCGTTTAGCCCATATTCTAGGATTTGATCCTGGGTTATCGTTTGAAATACTGCAAAACCGCGGGGTACAGTATGCCCCCCACCCTGCAGATATCTATGGAGGATGCTATAACATCTATGTATATACAGACATTGTGGATTATCAACTTGTGGGAGACAGCTACGTCCCACTGTTGAGGAGTATAAATATTGCTGACGACTCTAGAAGAATACCAAACCTGTGTTACGACAAACCTCACTACACACCCTTAGCCAAAGCGGTTATAGATGATATAGAAATATCTTTGAAAACGGATCAAAACCAGTACGTACCATTTACATATGGGAAGGTGATTGTTAAACTACACTTTAGACCTGTAAGGCATAACTTTTAGATATAAATCATGAGGGGTTCTCCATACATTAGCGATGCTGATCGCTATATGAGATATTACATGAATCAAGCAGGAACGGGGTTACCTGGCTTCTCAGGTAGTGCTACGCAGTATGGATCAGGTCTTGGAGGAATTTTTAGGAATCTGTTCAGATTTGCATTACCACTTTTAAAGAGTGGCTTCAATATAGCTAAACCTCATTTAAAAACAGCTGTAAAGAATTTTGCAGGAGATGTGGTTACACGCATGGTAGCCAGGGCTACAGAACCTAGACAGCAGGGGTCAGGACTAATGGTATACACCAGGCGTGGTCTAAAAAGACCTCCACGAAACCATTCACAGGGGAGGACCCATACCCGTAAAAAGACAGTTAAAAGATCTCACGGAGGTGGAAAGAAGACAAAAGTTAAACGGAAGAATCACGGACACATAAGAAAACTGCATAGTGATATTTTTTAGCATTCAACATGTCGCTGCTTCACGATATGTCAGACATATGTCTAAAAAACGAATTAGAATTATTTTCTATACCATACACACAGACATCGATTGAGAGATCTACATACCATGAAGTTTCTACGATCAATTCCATTACAGAAAATGGTCCTTTAGAATTTTTTATATCGGCTAGTGGTGAGGAATACATAGATCTTAATAATACCTATATTCATGTACAAGCCAAGATTACTAAGGCTGATGGAACAAATATTGATGCAAATACCCAGGTTGGATTTGTTAATTACCCGGGGTGTTCTCTATTCTCCCAATTGGACATTATGCTGGGGGATACTCTGATAACACATTCATCAAGTACATATCCATATCGTGGAATTTTAGAGTGTTTGTTGAATTACGGAGAGGAAACTTTGAACACCCAATTTGCCTGTGGACTATTTTGTAAAGACACTGCGGGAGAAATGGACCTTACTAATCCAGCAGGGGGTAATGCAGGCTACACTGAGAGAGCTTCATATACTGAAGAAAGTAGAGTTGTTGACATAATCGCCCCTATACATGCAGATATGTTTTTTCAAGAAAAAATGCTTATAAATGGGGTAGACATTAAGATGAAGTTTATACGTTCAAAAGATGAATTTTGTTTAATGGCAACTACACCTGCTGATGCGTATAAGGTTAAGATCATAGCAGCTAGTGTATATGTAAAAAAGGTCACCGTGGAACCAGGGGTGCGGTTAGCGCATGCTAAAGCTATAGGCCACGCAACGTTAAAATATCCTATAGATAGGATGTGTTTAAAGACTGTATCTATACCTGGTCATACACGAGTGTGTAATCAAGAGAATCTATATCTGGGGCAGATCCCTAAGTTTATAGTTATAGGTTTCGTCGACAATGAATCTTTCACAGGTAGTTTCTTGCGGAACCCGTTCAATTTCCATCATTACAACACTGAATATATAGCACTGTATGCTGATGGACATACGTACCCCGGAAAACCGTTACAACCCACCTTCGACAATGGCCAGTATGGTAGGGAATATTATCAGATGATACAGGCCACTGGTCGCCATCTAAAAGACAGAGGGTTAGCTATCACAAGAAAAGATTTTGGGAGAGGTTACACATTATTTTGTTTCAATTTAGAAGCGGACGATGGTTGCGGTTCTCACGTATCTTTGATTCGCTCGGGGAATGTACGTTTGGAGGTTAGATTTCGAGTACCTCTACCAAGAACTGTCACTATGATATGTTATGCTATTTTTGATTCAGTTATTGAGATATCTAACCGTAGACAAGTACTTCTCGACTATCACTGAATATTCATTAAGTGTAATGAACACTGTGGAGTTAACGCTTATCCTAAAACAGAAGGTTAATAGAAATACGCATTTCTTAGGTGTTTTAGCATGCGATCAGTTACCCTCTAATTATATAACTAGTATACCAGCTATAGCTGTTGTTAATACCCATATTTCATCAATGCCTGGTGATCATTGGCTGGGTATTTATATATCTGATGATAGACAAGGATATTTTTTTGACTCGTTTGGAAACCCTCCTACCTTATACCATACATACATAAATAACTTTATTAAGTATAATTGTAATAGCGTATCCTATTCTACAAGACAGGTTCAGGAAAACAATGCTACTACATGTGGTCAGCATTGTGTGTTTTTTCTGTGTAACATCCAGAAATATCATTCATATCAGAGAGTTATGAGTATGTATAGGAGTAATATGGTTTGTAATGACATCATGGTATGTAAGTTTGTTAGCAAAATACGCCCTGGTCTATGTAGAGATCATGATTTCACATGCATACAGAGTGTACATCATGATAGACATTGTTTGTGATAGGTTTTTATTTTTTTATTATATATATTTGTCTTTTATTTATTTTATTTTAGTGTATGGTGTATAATACCATATATGTAATATGTATGAATATTTTTATTGTGTGTTGGATAATACCCTGTATGTAATGCATTAAGAATAGACACATGAATAAAGCAAAGAAAAAGTCTCTATGCAATCATAGTCTGTTTTATTAAGAAATGATATAGTAAGAAAAACATGTATACATAGAATAACCACATCAAAAGGTATCATATAATCAGTAACACCATCATATAGACAGATAAAGAAAAAGTACATAATAAAATCATGAAAAGAAAAAAGAATAAAACAAGTAATAGCATTCACATTGGTTACAGTTGATACATTTGTTCCATGTTATACATAATATTCACCAAACACCATAAACAAAAAGAAAATATTAGAAACAATATATAGATGCATAGTCCTATATACTATCAGTACTCAGCCCAAGAACCCTCCATACTCCGTCTTTTTCTCTTCTTTTTACTAGCCGATAGTCTAACAGAGGGCTCATATTCATTATCACCCCTACTCTTGCTAGGAGTGACAGTACCTGTTTTCAGGTTCGTAATGAGTTGTCTAACTTGAGTATTAGGTACTGATGATAACGGAATATTCAATACAGCCATAATACGTAGAAAATCATGCCAACCAGCAGGTCTTTTTTCATCACGCATACCCTGTGGTGATGTAACATTTTTAATCAAGTCAAAAATATGTGATCCACGTACAACATTGCCACTGACTACCAGTTCCCCCCGAGGAGACCATGACACACTTTCCTTTGATTTACTCATCATATCTACAATATGTTGTGCATTTCGCATATTTCTTTGAGGCATGTGACTAGCAATATCCATGAGCAGAGGATCCTCTCCACTTGCCTCGATAATAACATCATTAACCGATGTATCTGTTCCTCTTTCAGAGGAAGGTAATGTTAATGTTAGAACTCCTTGTTCGTTCCCTTTTTGTCTAATCATAGTCAAATAACGGTGTAAGACAGCCGTATATCTTTTTGCCTTTTGATGCAAATCTAATTCAGGGGTATTTAGGACATCAACTATCACTTTATCTAATTCATTCTCAGCAACCTGCCTAATGGATTCGTGTGATGACGAATGTTGCTTCAAATTATCCAACTGTTGCTGCGGAACTAGATACATTTTCTGTACATGATCCATATTAGATTATCTCCGCGAAAAAAGTGAAGATAAAAATGGAATGGCTGCCGATAGTAAAGGGATCAGGAACCCGTTACCTTTTTGATTAATAACTTTCTTTTTCTTGGTAATGTTAATGCGTTTATCCGCAATTAAGCGTACGTTAGCTTTTTTCTTCTGCAATAGGTTGTACTGCTTAGATGATAATGGGATCGTTCCTTTCAATACATTTAATGCTATTTCACACAAGGCATTCATTAAGTCAGAACTAGCGTTTTTTAGAATAACTCTGCGTGCATTGGGTGATGCTCTATATAACCTTTCGATGAGGACCAAATTCCTACGCATGCGTCCAGACATGACTATACAGAGGGCTTTCGAGGAATATACACTGTTTGGTTGTCTGATAACAAACCCGTTCTGAGACGATAGCAATCAGGCGTTTTGGTTATAAAGTCTATAAGTAGATAACCATACGGAGTGCTTGTAGCATCATTGAATGCCTGTAAAAAATATTTAGTATTCCCCGGAAACATCTGCCTAGCCAGTAACATTATCTGACCCTTATCCCTCACATTGTTAAAAACCACAATATACGATGAGTTTAGACTTATAGTTCTGCTAGATTTTCCTTGCATAAATAGATTTTGTACTAAGTAAATACAACTTAAATTTC
Organism: Electrona antarctica; assembly: GCF_951216825.1. NCBI lineage: Eukaryota > Metazoa > Chordata > Actinopteri > Myctophiformes > Myctophidae > Electrona > Electrona antarctica. The sequence continues at coordinate 204,620 of NW_027637521.1, forward strand.
TATGGTGTACATATTTAGTGAATACCTTCTGCACCTCTATATTCTGACTGGCTGCTTCCATTACATCATCTATAATTAATAAATTATGTAAATGGGGTGGTAGAAGTGAATCATCACACAGGGATTCCGGTATTCCTTGAACAAAGTTTATATGTCTTATTTTCAATAATTGGTCATACAAAGGCTGCCAGCAGGAATATATATAAACGATATTGTCAAATTTCACAGATATTATTTTTACAGCATTTTCGATAAGGTCTTTCACAAAAAATGATTTACCACTATTCGATGGCCCAGAAACCACCATGCTAAATGGATGTTCTAGTTTACCTCGGAAATCTCCAACGTCTCTACATGATGCGTTAGTATGCATATTTCGCATGAATGCTAAACATAACCCCTCCTAAATGAGGAATTACTGTCTCATCTCAAGGAGAGTATAATACTCTGTCTAAAATATCCTCTTGTAAAATAGAGTAATAGTTGAAATACTCATCATCTGTGATGATTAACTGTGGTCCTCAGAATGCCCGCTGTACCACGGATTCTGTAAATAATAGATGTAATTAACATCTGTAGGTGTTGATACCTATAATCATAATGATGGCAGAGAAATATTAGTAACCGTAGGGCAGTGTACTATAATCGGGAAAAACTCTGCGTTTGTTGTAAACAATGCGCGCTTTTTTTACAACTGTTACATTCTTAAGCTGCAGCGTCCTTTTGTCCCTTTGAATGGTATGGGTCTGTGTGTATAGACACTCATCCTGATTGGATACAAAGGCTTTGACCAGTCTTTCCAATGCATCTGCTGTTATACACTCTGCATTTCTGGGTGATAGTGTAATACCCTTCCATTTAACAACTGTCTTGTTGAAATGAGTCTTGTATGCATAGGTTTTAGGTCCTCCAGAAACAAACATAGTAATAAAATCTCCATCATCAAGTTCGTTTGTCAGATCACCCAGATATGGACCGGTAGGCGGCTCCCAAGAGCCCTCGTCCTTCAAATATATGACACTATCGGTATCAATGTAGAAAACAGTAGATCCTAGTTTGTCTATGAGATCATATAGAATTAATCTAGCATGAGATGTTGTAAACGCACCTATAAAGACATTTACGTCGCTCATTCTAAGAGCATATGTTTTATCGTAGAGATACTGAACCATTGCTATAGTTGGTGTAATGAAGTGAAACTGCTTTATTACAAAGTCTGATAGAAACAACAGTTGGGAAAATCTTTTAGGTGTAGAGACTAGCTCTGTGATAGGTTTATTAGAATTCATACAAAATCTCCCCCAAAGACTATTAAGGAGTAATTTATTACAATTTCTAATGGCCAAATTAAGAGCTATTTTGCTACGGTCTAACAATATGCCCTCTTTTTCAAAGTAGTCTGCAATGTACTTATCCTGTTGTTCAGGGGTTACAACGCCTGGTGGCCAACCGGATGTCTGTTGTTTCGCTTTGAGAAATGTTTGAACATAGCCCTTAAATAGATCAGTGGATGTCTCGTTGAAATGCCATATTTCGTCTATTTTTACAATAGCATAGTGCTTTTCAATAGCTTTTTCAAGTTCTATAGTAGTCCAGACACCCGTCAACATCCGCTGTTCATCATCATGTCCACAGTTACTGACCTGATTCATCTCTTCAGCACATATTCTACACAATGGAAACATGAGTTTGCCGTTACATCTGTAAGGGAGTACAGGATGGTAGAGATTTCTAGGTGGTGCTACTGTGCACCTCACAAAACCAAAATATTCACTTATAGGTTTAAAAGGGGGTTCTAAAATAACCTCTGGGTGTCCTACGGGGTATCGTTTGGTAGCTTGTACCGTGGGATAAAGTGATGTATAATCAACATATTTGACTTGTTGCTTACCCATGACCTTGTGAAGAAGTTTAATAGCACTTGTCCTTCCACCATATAAAGCGTCTCTGGGGTTCAACCTTATAGTTGTTGTGTATGTGCGCATGAATTCAATCACACTGGGTTTAGTCTTTTTGTCCCTTATCCAGTCACATTCCCAAATCGCTATGACTTTAAGTTTATGCTCTCTCTTTAAGGCAATCTGTCTACCTATGGTCTGATAACGCAAATTAGCATAAGTGGTTTTAGCAAAAGGACTATAACCACTACTGCGACATTTGGAGCAACCGTGAAATTGACACCCATAGAAAGAGAATGCGGTATGAGTTATTGGATCATAACCATCTAGATGATATTTACCAAACTGCTTCTCACCTCCGTTTAAAGCATGTTTTATATCTATCCCTTTATCATGTTTTAACCACTCAAGCCACTCTATGGAGACATTTGAGTAGGCCTTATTCTGACTCAGGTAGGCCCCCTCGTATGTTAGAGCTATCTTGTTCTCTGGCAAAAATAGGGTTTTATACACCCCCATACAGCTAGCGGGTAATGTCGAGTACGAAAAAGGATCCACGTTGGTATTTGTTATGAATGCTTCGCGATACAGTGTGCATGCTTTCTGAAGAACCACAACATCGTTTCTGCAATAGAGCGATAACTCTTTTTGCATATCAAACACTTCATCTTTAACTGAGCTGTACCATTCAGTAAAATTATGTTTGTCTCTCGCGGACATCTCATCAAAAGCATAGAAGGATTTGTCTGGGTAAGGACCTATGTAAGCATCATTTTCTCTGATGTTGAATCTGTGGGGGAAAAACCCCTTCACAACATCTGTGAATCCCATAGCAGCAGGTGTATTTGCTAAGCGCATAGGTATGAAACTGTAAGAGTCTAACCATCTCTGATGATAGCCCTTATCGTTCATGATCACTATCCGTGATCCTTTCACAATTACTGTAGGAGTTTGTTTTTGTCTAGTTAGTTCTTTCAATACTAGATAATTATCAAACCCTGATGCGTTGTGTGCGATAAAAGTGCAATTTAAATACAAATCAGTTCTGAAATGTTTAATGAAGTTTTCTACACAACTGACCCCACCAAACTCGAACGTCTCATTCTCATAACTTACATTTGCAACAATAAAGTTAGCTTCGTGGACGCCCTGCTTATCATATCTCGTCTCAAAGTCATAATATATGTACCTTTCGGTATGGTTTAGTACTTCTTTAATAGGTTGTATATAACACTTATGCTCACCCACACCAACCAAGGTTTCCATACAGTGCAAGCAGTTCGGCACATGACATATATGTATAGTGGGTATTAATTGATCATCCTTGTTTCTTTTGCTGGACATATACCTATAAGTGACGTGACAATGTGGACACTGCCTAAGCTTTGTACATGGACTCGATTTGAATATCCCTGCTACCTCTTTATGCCTGGCGTAACAAACTGCAGATTTACAGATCCGATTACATTCCTTACAAATTATCTCTGTATCAGAAGTTTTGCCTTTTGTCTCAGAAGATACACCGTTTGGCTCAAATGGTGTACCATTCGCTTCAGAATGTATACCGTTTGGGTCAACAGGAATGTCCTCTTCAGAAGATACACCGTTTGGCTCAAATGGTGTACCATTCGCTTCAGAATGTATACCGTTTGGGTCAACAGGAATGTCCTCTTCAGAAGATACACCGTTTGGCTCAAATGGTGTACCATTCGCTTCAGAATGTATACCGTTTGGGTCAACAGGTACACCCTCTCCAGAAGTATGTATGTTATCGCTGCAGTCTGAATAACATACACAACAGACATATTTACAGTGGTGGTATATATTATCGTTATATCTGCCATAGCACATAGTGCATACATACGAAGACCCAAAAAATGCCGGACGTTTCGTGATAAGACAGTAATGATCATCGTGTAAATACAACCATATAGCATCCTTCCTAGGGGGCTTGCTAGTTTCAAAATTGATCAGCATGTTTTCCCCCTTGGCGTAAAAGAATAGTACTATTTTCACATCCAAGTGATCCTCAAAAATAGCTATATCACTTTGACCAATGCTTCGGTTCTCAGGGAACCCCAGACTTGTGTGTAATTGCAATGCCAATGCATACAATTTATCTGCCCTCAGTCTCGGATATAGGCTACGTAGTACACACAGAGAAAAGCATATGTTATTTTTGTTTTCTGGTATATACAGATTTTTGCATTGTTCAGTCAATATTTCACTGTAGAGAGTTCTGCGTAAAATCGGTTTACGTTTAACAAAATCTCCACCTCCACCACCACCACCACCACTCCTCTGATGAGCTATAGATACTGTGAAATATAACTCATCGTCCGTCATGATAGCATTATTACTCTGTACAATCTGTACTACTTCATTCATAAAGCTTTCGGCATTATAAGAATCCCCAGGGTTTAATAATATGTTAACATCTCCAGCTAATGTTGGTCCTGATAATGAAACATTCATCACGCTGCCTTCCTCTGCATAACTCATAGCTCTTGTCATAGCAATAGAAAAAATATCGTTTATTACATATGGAATTCTGTCAGGATCCTCCAAAGGCACTGATCTTAAATTAATATGTTGTCTTACTTCGACTCCATTGAAACGAGGGATCTGTGTTACGTAACACTCATCAGCTATCTCCCTGTGTACGGCATCCACAGGTATCCCACCACCACCCGTTTGGTCGATTCCATCAGCATTATTCATAACGATGTCTTGATCCATATCCTCAGTGTGAGAATATACAATGGCATCGTTATGATTAATGTTAATGTTTGTCGCAGACTCCGTAGGATATATATCTGTGTCTAATAATGCTAGGATATTATTTCCGAGAACTGGAAAAGGTGAATAATCATTTGACGTATCCAAGATTTCCTCGGAAAATGGCTGATAGTCATTTGACATTTCCAAAATTTCGTCGGATGCTGCAATATCATCCCTATACCTCTTTAAAGCAATATT
>NW_027637521.1:214496-281996 GCF_951216825.1 Electrona antarctica
GAGGTACAGTATCAGTCCTAGAGGTACAGTATCAGCCCTAGAGGTACAGTATCAACCCTAGAGGTACAGTATCAGCCCTAGAGGTACAGTATCAACCCTATAGGTACAGTATCAGTCCTAGAGGTACAGTATCAACCCTAGAGGTACAGTATCAACCCTAGAGGTACGGTATCAGTCCTAGAGGTACAGTATCAACCCTAGAGGTACAGTATCAACCCTAGAGGTACAGTATCAGTCCTAGAGGTACAGTATCAACCCTAGAGGTACAGTATCAACCCTAGAGGTACGGTATCAGTCCTAGAGGTACAGTATCAGTCCTAAAGGTACAGTATCAACCCTAGAGGTACAGTATCAACCCTAGAGGTACGGTATCAGTCCTAGAGGTACAGTATCAACCCTAGAGGTACAGTATCAGTCCTAGAGGTACAGTATCAGCCCTAGAGGTACAGTATCAGCCCTAGAGGTACAGTATCAGCCCTAGAGGTACAGTACCAACCCTAGAGGTACAGTATCAGCCCTAGAGGTACAGTATCAACCCTAGAGGTACAGTATCAGTCCTAGAGGTACAGTATCAGCCCTAGAGGGGAGTTCTTACAAATATTATTAATGGAAATTGTTTGATTAATTTCTTTTTCAAAGGACCACTTCAGCACTTTTTAACCTATCTTCATATAATAGGTCCTCACTAATAATCTGTGTCTCATAGGAGGGCTGTGGGCAGTTCAGAAACCAGTCTGTGTCTCATAGGAGGGCTGTGGGCAGTTCAGAAACCAGTCTGTGTCTCATAGGAGGGCTGTGGGCAGTTCAGAAACCAGTCTGTCTCATAGGAGGGCTGTGGGCAGTTCAGAAACCAGTCTGTCTCATAGGAGGGCTGTGGGCGGTTCAGAAACCAGTCTGTGTCTCATAGGAGGGCTGTGGGTAGTTCAGAAACCAGTCTGTCTCATAGGAGGGCTGTGGGAAGTTCAGAAACCAGTCTGTGTCTCGTAGGAGGGCTGTGGGCAGTTCAGAAACCAGTCTTTGTCTCATAGGAGGGCTGTGGGCAGTTCAGAAACCAGTCTGGCTGTGGGCAGTTCAGAAACCAGTCTGTGTCTCATAGGAGGGCTGTGGGCAGTTCAGAAACCAGTCTGTGTCTCATAGGAGGGCTGTGAGCAGTTCAGAAACGCGTCCACCAGTGACGTCATCGATGGGGAATACAAGCTAATAGAAACTGCAGGCTTTCTAGTCTTGAAAAGTGTTAAAATGGAAGCCATCGTTCTCACAATAATACAAATCAATTTTGTAAAACACATCTGCCTAATGATGATGTCACTGGTGGACGGGTTTCTAAACTGCCCACAACCCTCCTATGAGATACAGACTGAGTAGAAACAAATCGTGCCATTTTATCATGATTATTAGTGAGGACCTATTATATGAAGATACATTGAAAAGTGGTGAAGTGGTTCATGAATGCATGAAATACTTTTGAAATATTATTCATGTAGGCTAATATATATATTTTAGAACCTCTGATTTAAAGTTATTTAAACAGGTGAGTTTCACTGGGTGGACTATAATCTATGACCTATCACCTTCAGGAAGTATATGATTACAAATAATCCATGGATTCTATTGGTCCTTAAAGTCCTCAAAGTTATTTCAACAGCTTCACTGAGTGGCTGTAATCTGAATCCATGTGGAACTGTTTGAAGAGTGAATCCATGAGGAACTGTTTGAAGAGTGAATCCATGAGGAACTGTTTGAAGAGTGAATCCATGAGGAACTGTTTGAAGAGTGAATCCATGAGGAACTGTTTGAAGAGTGAATCCATGAGGAACTGTTTGAAGAGTGAATCCATGAGGAACTGTTTGAAGAGTGAATCCATGTGGAACTGTTTGAAGAGTGAATCCATGAGGAACTGTTTGAAGAGTGAATCCATGTGGAACTGTTTGAAGAGTGAATCCATGAGGAACTGTTTGAAGAGTGAATCCATGTGGAACTGTTTGAAGAGTGAATCCATGAGGAACTGTTTGAAGAGTGAATCCATGTGGAACTGTTTGAAGAGTGAATCCATGAGGAACTGTTTGAAGAGTGAATCCATGTGGAACTGTTTGAAGAGTGAATCCGTGAGGAACTGTTTGAAGAGTGAATCCATGAGGAACTGTTTGAAGAGTGAATCCATGTGGAACTGTTTGAAGAGTGAATCCATGAGGAACTGTTTGAAGAGTGAATCCATGAGGAACTGTTTGAAGAGTGAATCCATGAGGAACTGTTTGAAGAGTGAATCCATGTGGAACTGTTTGAAGAGTGAATCCATGAGGAACTGTTTGAAGAGTGAATCCATGAGGAACTGTTTGAAGAGTGAATCCATGAGGAACTGTTTGAAGAGTGAATCCATGAGGAACTGTTTGAAGAGTGAATCCATGAGGAACTGTTTGAAGAGTGAATCCATGTGGAACTGTTTTTAAGAGTGAATCCATGTGGAACTGTTTGAAGAGTGAATCCATGAGGAACTGTTTGAAGAGTGAATCCATGTGGAACTGTTTGAAGAGTGAATCCATGAGGAACTGTTTGAAGAGTGAATCCATGTGGAACTGTTTGAAGAGCGAATGACATTTTTTAAAATGTATTTAAATACACACAAAGCAATTAATTAATTTCCAATCACACCGATAACAGAAATCACTGCCTTAGATAAAGTAAAAGGCATCTAATTATTCACCATGAAAACACAGACTGTGTCACACAGAACTGTGCTTAAATTCACAGGTTGACTGTTAATATAAAAGAAGAGTACCGGTACCTCTAATTGCCATTGCTGTACTTTAATAAAGGGCCTGTGGAATCGTAAATATAGTCCATAGCTATATCTGCAATATTCTGTCAATAATTAGACTACACTTTGGTCATTGTGCTAATGTCATGGTTCATGAGAGAGTAGACACATTGGTTGATCATCATTGGTGAGGTGAGTCTCCAACAGGTCTAGACTCAGAGCAATCACTCAGCCTGAGTACCTTGCATTGTTCTCAAACTGTTTGAGGCTGTCTGAGGGGTTGGAGAGATATTTAGTATTCTATTGTCCTCCAGGAACCGTTTGGGACGTGTCTGAAGACACCAATGTTTCTTCTCAATCTGTATGTAAATCTTAACCACACCCAGAGTTCAACTGTTGTTTTGCAAAAGTATATATCATGTCATGTTGTCAATGTAAAAATCATCAGTCTTAGCTGGCTGGCCGCGTCAGCGGTCAGGCAGTCCGTGGGCCGGCATGGCCATGGCGAAGCTCTATTCTCTCTGTATTTGTACTTCTGAATAAATACTACTCTGATGGGGATCTTCACTCCAGTTCATCTCTCTGCCTGCGTTTCTTCGATCTGATCTGATGTGCTGACTGAGTTTGCTTTAGTCTAGACAGAGTTCATTTCTCTAGTTTAGTGAGTTTACTGGGCTAGTTGTGTGTGAAAATACACCACAGGCCTTTTATGGAATTTATTATATTGGGTACAATTATATACCTAAAATGATATATCTGGGATTGGAGGTGGCGGCAAACTGTGTTTATGGTGTGACAAATGTTGTGTCTGTCTCTCTCAACCGCAGAAGTGGATGTTTATTATTGTAATGTTATGTCCGATGTTTGTCCAGCAGAGGGCGACAGACTCACACATTTGGTGTCACATATTCTCGACCCCATTCAGACAAGGAGCATTGATTGATTGATTGAAATATTTATTAACAGTTTGCAGAATTACAGTAAATTTCGAGCACAAACTCAATACAAAGACTGTTAACTGTGAGTGGACAACCCAATTAAGCATTACACTCATTTACAAGAGGGTCCACCATGTTCAATTCTGTAGCAATCTGAGAACCAATCGTCAAAGAATAAAGGAGAAACAGCGCCCTCTTTTCCTGTGAATGTGACGTTAGTCAACAGTCTGTCTCGAGAGACTAGACAAGAAGCAACAGTTCATTCAAAGTGAGCAGAAGACTCAATGCAGTCAGTGGATCATTTCTGGTTTTTACAACAGAAGACTCAATGCAGTCAGTGGATCATTTCTGGTTTTTACAACAGAAGACTCAATGCAGTCAGTGGATCATTTCTGGTTTTTACAACAGAAGACTCAATGCAGTCAGTGGATCATTTCTGGTTTTTACAACAGAAGACTCAATGCAGTCAGTGGATCATTTCTGGTTTTTACAACAGAAGACTCAATGCAGTCAGTGGATCATTTCTGGTTTTTACAACAGAAGACTCAATGCAGTCAGTGGATCATTTCTGGTTTTTACAACAGAAGACTCAATGCAGTCAGTGGATCATTTCTGGTTTTTACAACAGAAGACTCAATGCAGTCAGTGGATCATTTCTGGTTTTTACAACAGAAGACTCAATGCAGTCAGTGGATCATTTCTGGTTTTTACAACAGAAGACTCAATGCAGTCAGTGGATCATTTCTGGTTTTTACAACAGAAGACTCAATGCAGTCAGTGGATCATTTCTGGTTTTTACAACAGAAGACTCAATGCAGTCAGTGGATCATTTCTGGTTTTTACAACAGAAGACTCAATGCAGTCAGTGGATCATTTCTGGTTTTTACAACAGAAGACTCAATGCAGTCAGTGGATCATTTCTGGTTTTTACAACAGAAGACTCAATGCAGTCAGTGGATCATTTCTGGTTTTTACAACAGAAGACTCAATGCAGTCAGTGGATCATTTCTGGTTTTTACAACAGAAGACTCAATGCAGTCAGTGGATCATTTCTGGTTTTTACAACAGAAGACTCAATGCAGTCAGTGGATCATTTCTGGTTTTTACAACAGAAGACTCAATGCAGTCAGTGGATCATTTCTGGTTTTTACAACAGAAGACTCAATGCAGTCAGTGGATCATTTCTGGTTTTTACACTAACTAAAAAGTGAGGGCAGAAAAGTGAGGACGCAAATTATGATTGGCCAGAATGAGATGATAATGTACGATGATAAGAGCGCCGCTCACTTCACACAGGTGTGATGTTTTCTAGTTATAGACTATAGAGCGTCGCAGTCCCGCCCCCTTTCATGACGACGCCAGGCCCAGTCCCCCCCCTTTCATGACGACGCCAGGCCCAGTCCTGCCCCCTTTCATGACGACGACAGGCCCAGTCCCGCCCCCTTTCATGACGACGCCAGGCCCAGTCCCGCCCCCTTTCATGACGACGCCAGGCCCAGTCCCGCCCCCTTTCATGACGACGCCAGGCCCAGTCCCGCCCCCTTTCATGACGACGCCAGGCCCAGTCCTGCCCCCTTTCATGACGACGCCAGTTGAACATCTGAACTTTGGTCTATGGTCTGGAGCTGTGTGTGTGTGTGTGTGTGACTGTGTGTGTGTGTGACTGTGTGTGTGTGTGTGTGTGTGTGTGTGTGTGTGAGAGAGAGAGAGAGAGAGTTCGAGAGTCTACATGTGTACCTGTGAGACAGAGGCAGCTGGGGGGAGGGGGGGGAGAGAGAGAGAGAGAGAGAGAGAGAGAGAGAGAGAGTAGAATGTCAGCAGTGACTCCTCCTCCTTCCGGGCAGGCCCGTCTAGAGTTTAAATGGACAGGTATCAGTCAACAGCTGCGTCGCGTTGATGTGGAGCACATTTCCCTACATGTTGGAACATGAACATCTTCTTGTGACAACAATATAAGTTGGAAACCGGCTGTAACACAACACCACCCCTGTGTGTGTGTGTGTGTGTGTGTGTGTGTGTGTGTGTGTGTGTGAGAGAGAGAGAGAGAGAGAGAGAGAGAGAGTGCGAGAGTCTACATGTGTACTAGAGACTGACACGGGAGTGGATTTTCACTCCTGTCCTGTCCCACTCCCACAGAAAAAATCCTGTCCTGTCCCAATCCTGGGCCAGAGTTTAAAAAAAAATCCCATCCTGTCCCACTCCTGTAGAATGACTCCTGATCCCATCCCGCTCCTGCTCGAAATTACTCCCGCTCCCATCCCGCTCCTGTTTTTTTTTTTTTTTTAGTCATTGGCAATTGATCGATCCATCCATCCATCCATCCATCCATCCATCCATCTATCTATAGGCCTATCTATCTATTACTTCTGGCTTCTCAAGACAAATAGCCTACCAATCAAATTAAAATAAATAAAGTGTTGGATTTAACTTTGACTACCAAATACAGTTCTGACAAGTCCTATGACACGGTTTTTCCCTGAACAGATTTTAAAGCTTAACAGTTAACAAGTGCTTTGTCAATTAAGATTAAAAAAATAAACCTCAGTGTTAATTTAACTCTATATGAATAATTAATCAGTGTACAAGTCTATGTGTATGGCAGTGGTTCCCAGGGGTCCTTGAAAGAGTTCCAGGGGGTCCCCAGCTAAATAATAGTTCCAAATGGACCCTTATGGGTCTGTAACAAATTATGTTATGGGAGTGTACAAATGGAACCAAATGCTGTTCCATTTGTACACTCAGAGTTAAATTAACATTGATCCGTAGACTAATGCATGTCAAACTGGGGGTCCTTGAAATTAAAATGGTTGAGAATCACAGCTAGAACTGTAATAAAAATCTTCTCTTATGGGGGTCCCTGCCCCTGGCATCTTTTCAAATGGGGGTCTGCGGGCTAATAAATGTCGATTTAGGGGTCCTTGACATGAAAATGTTTGGGAACCACTGGTGTATGGGACTCGGTTGGGAGAAAGAATTGAGACGATGTATTGTAGAACATTCGCTCAGAACAGAACAGCTGTTCAGGGAGCTAGCTAACAGCGTTAGCATGTAGCTAACGTAGCATCACAATTGAAAGTTGACACTGTCAGGGGAAACAAATGCATCAGGATGATCTGGCTATAAATAATCGATTAAATCACGGCACCGGCGCGATGCAGAATCATACACGGCCGCATTGCGATGTCTTCATATAAAACTGTATAAGACGTCCAGCCCGACTGGATTGCATGGTGGAGGAGGTTTTTGTGTTGTGGAAGGCTGGAAGCACTAGCACTGCTGGATTATGGGTGAATTGGTTATGTAGTTCTTTTGACTTGCGTCAGCAAGTCAAAAGAGTGTTGGCTCACAGAAAGATGACTACAACAAAAATGGGTGCTTCTGTTCTTTTGGTTGGAACTTGGCAGCGCGACCAATGTCATTCACGATCCTGCACGCTCCCGTTGACTTTAATTCCCGTCCCGTCCCGATCACGGGATTAATAAAAATATTAATCCCATCCCGCGGGAATCCCGCGGGAATCCCGTGTCCCGCGGGAGTCCCGACAAAATGTCAGTCTCTAATGTGTACCTGTGAGACAGAGGCAGCTGGGGGGAGGGGGGGAGAGAGAGAGAGAGAGAGAGAGAGAGAGAGAGAGAGAGAGAGAGAGAGAGAGAGAGAGAGAGAGAGAGAGAGAGAGAGAGAGAGAGAGAGAGAGAGAGAGTAGAATGTCAGCAGTGACTCCTCCTCCTTCCTACAACTTGTTAAAACACAGTCCACCATTTTGACAACAACACCACAGACCCCTTTATGACACGTTGGATTAAAGTCTAAAGATTAATATATCGGGTAAGTGTTTTTAATGAATCACCATGTACTGGAACTATAATGTCTCTAGTCTGGGTGTTTAAACAAAGAGTAGAACTTTGGTCAGAGAGAGAGAGAGAGAGATAGAGAGAGACAGACAGAGAGAGAGAGACAGCGAGAGAGAGAGAGAGAGAGAGAGATAGCGAGACAGACAGACAGACAGCACAATATATGGAGATCTAAGGGTGGCAGCGGGGGCAGTGTCTTGAGTGTACAGGGTTTGATGAGGGCCCAGGTAGGGCCGGGCCTGAATTTTCAGGCCCTGTCGAGAACTCTAGTTTTCTCCGGCTGCCGGGCGCGGCTGCACTAATAACTTTGGGGCAGGCCCGTCTAGTTTAAATGGACAGGTATCAGTCAACAGCTGCGTCGCGTTGATGTGGAGCACATTTCCCTACATGTTGGAACATGAACATCTTCTTGTGACAACAATATGAGTTGGAAACCGGCTGTAACACAACACCACCAATGTTCCCCCTAAGGTGCGCCCGTACGCGCGCACATGGCCAAATGCCCCCGCGCACAACTGAAATCTGTCGCGCACAGACACAGACGCTGGTGTAAAAAAAAAAAAAAAAAGTTTTTATTTAAAAAAGAAATTGCTCCGAGTATCACTACAGTAATAATAGGCTACCTATCCCGAGTCGACATTTGCCCACACTTTATTTTTTATTTACTTTACACTTTTATTTAGATTACACAGGCGAGGCGACCGCGACAGATAGGTCTCCTCCCCTCCTTTTATTACTCTATGGTCTCCTCTCCTCTCCTCTCCTCCTGCCTGGGACCGAGGCTACTCCTCCTGTGTGTGACTGCGCGCGAGTCCTTAAGGTGCTGCCACACGGTCAAAAGAGCTGCGCACGTTCTCGGCTGCGCGCAGCTTAAAGCTTGAGTTTTTAGACAGCCGGTGGATGGAAATTAAGCTCCACCTCCGCTGAATACTTGCGCGACGGCCAGATTCCCGGAAACGCTCTCCTCCGCCCAAAAAGTCCGCGGAGGTGGAGCTTCTTTTCCATCCACCAGCTGTCTAAAAACTCAGAATTTAAGCTGCGCGCAGCTTAAGAAGTGCGCAGCTTAAGAAAGTTTTGCGCTATGGTGTGGAGACGGTGTTAGAGGTGGAGACGTAACAGCAGCAGCAGCAGTCAGTGTTAATGAAACCCCAAGAACCAGATAAGCTGGCGTTGCTTGGACCCGTGCGTTGATGGGACATTTAGATTTAAAAGGCGAACGGATGGAAGTGTGGATAAAAGCACGGCTGTGCGCAACAACAAGAGAGGGGGAATAACGTTAGCTAACGTTGTTATCACTACAGCATAACAAGCCTCCAGACAGTCCGTGTGCTTGTGAATGAAACATGTGGAAGCTAACGTTAATCTCTAGCGGTCTAGCCCCATATGGAACCTCTCTGTAATTCTCCAATCTGTTAATACAGCTTTCTTCAAAAGGGGCTGCTGACGTTCGACAATCTGAGAAACTAGGAGTTCAAAAACACAAACCAACAAACTTGGGTGTGTGAGCGTGTGTGTGTGTGTCCCAATACATTATTTCCGTTTTCTCATGCCCCCCCATGTAAAGCAATATTGAGTATTCATATAGCCTACCAGTCGTTCTCAACCTGTGGGTCCCCACATGATTTGGGGGTGGGGGACCCCAGATGACAGTGAAGTGACAATTTAAGGACTTTTAAGACTTTTATAATACCTCAAAGGCTCTAAAAGAAAAAAATACCATTACTGCATCAAAAGTAATCAGCAAACCATGCTATAAAAACTGGTCAAACATTGGCCAGATTATTAAATGATAAAGAAAGAGGCAACAATTGTGAAAATAGCCGATCTACAAGTTCACAACGAGCTTGTAGATCGGCTATTTTCACAATATTTATCTGTGGAACCATTCTGTTGCTTGTCTGGGTGGGGGTCCCCAGTTCAAATATGATTACTTTGGGGGGTCACAGCCTGAAAAGGTTGAGAACCACTGATATAGACTAACTGAATATTCCTAAAATTGCTAGCCTACCACCTTGATATAAAATAAAAATGTAACTTGCGTAACTTTATGTAACTATACATTGATTCACTCGTATACCAAAATCCATTTGGAAAAAAGAAAAAAATCCCACCTGTGTGAAGTGAGGGGCGCTCACTTAGCATTATCTAACGTTTAGATAGTTGGTGTCAAGGTGACGTAATGTTTGCTCAGTAGTTGCTGATGTCTGCTCAGGAGGTTTGAGTGTTTGCTCAGACCGAAAAAAAATTAGAGGGAACATTGAACACCACCCCTGTGTGTGTGTGTGTGTGTGTGTGTGTGTGTTAGAGAGAGAGAGAGAGAGAGAGAGAGAGAGAGAGAGTAGAATGTCAGCAGTGACTCCTCCTCCTTCCTACAACTTGTTAAAACACAGTCCACCATTTTGACAACAACACCACAGACCCCTTTATGACACGTTGGATTAAAGTCTAAAGATTAATATATCGGGTAAGTGTTTTTAATTAATCACCATGTACTGGAACTATAATATCTCTAGTCTGGGTGTTTAAACAAAGACTAGAACTTTGGTCTATGAGAGAGAGAGAGAGAGAGAGATAGAGAGAGACAGACAGAGAGAGAGAGACAGAGAGACAGAGAGAGAGAGACAGAGAGAGAGAGAGACAGATAGCGAGACAGACAGACAGACAGACAGACAGACAGAGAGCGCTTCTGCTGGAACCAGGCCAAGTCTCCACAGCAGTTTACTGTAAACCATGTGACCACATCAGAGGAGGGAGGAGGCTGTTTCCTGCTTAGTCTCTCTCTCTCTCTAAAGTTAACAGCAGGCAAAGAATAATCACAGTTCTGATCCATTTTGCCAGTCGGGGGTTTGTTCTTGCGATTCGGGTTTGCTGTTAACAAGGCGTGAATCGCCGCCGACCCAAAAGATAAGAAGATTGTAGATCGGCTAATTGCACCAAAAGTTCCCATATACAAATGTCAGTGTCTGCCCCTCTATCGTTCTCTGCACTTCACTGTATAGGTGTGTGTACACGTGCGTGCGTGTGTGCGCGCGCATGCGTGCGTGTGCACGTGTGAGTATATACAGTAAACATTGACTGTTTTCTGATGTATTGTGACTGTAATCTTGACAGGTTTCCTGAAGACCAAAGATGAGTCAGTGTGAGCAGAGAGAGGAGGAGGGAGCTGACGAACATCTCATCCACAGAGCAGAGAGGAGTCAGTGTGAGCAGAGAGAGGAGGAGGGAGCTGACGAACATCTCATCCACAGAGCAGAGAGGAGTCAGTGTGAGCAGAGAGAGGAGGAGGGAGCTGACAAACATCTCATCCACAGAGCAGAGTCTCCACATACAAAGTATGTTAATCCTCCATTACATTTGATTTTACTTATAAACCACACTGTTACATTATTTCTTATTCATAAATACATATAAATCGATGCTCCTTACATTTTGCTGCGTGCTCCTGATATTTTTCCGGTTATATTTAAACTTTAAAAGTAAACTAAGTACATTTGTAGCCCTGACAAGGCTGCTGTAGAAAAGGGTTCTGTAAATCTATCTGTTATTCTACTGTATTTTTAGGACATTCTAGTTGTTGAGGCGCGCTAGCCCCTAGCCCCTCCAATGCTCGTTGTTGAGGCGCGCTAGCCCCTCGTTGTTGATGCGCGCTAGCCCCTAGCCCCTAGCCCCTCCAATGCTCGTTGTTGAGGCGCGCTAGCCCCTAGCCCCTCCAATGCTCGTTGTTGAGGCGCGCTAGCCCCTCGTTGTTGAGGCGCGCTAGCCCCTAGCCCCTCCAATGCTCGTTGTTGAGGCGCGCTAGCCCCTCGTTGTTGAGGCGCGCTAGCCCCTAGCCCCTCCAATGCTCGTTGTTGAGGCGCGCTAGCCCCTAGCCCCTCCAATGCTCGTTGTTGAGGCGCGCTAGCCCCTAGCCCCTAGCCCCTCCAATGCTCGTTGTTGAGGCGCGCTAGCCCCTAGCCCCTAGCCCCTAGCCCCTCCAATGCTCGTTGTTGAGGCGCGCTAGCCCCTCGTTGTTGAGGCGCGCTAGCCCCTAGCCCCTAGCCCCTCCAATGCTCGTTGTTGAGGCGCGCTAGCCCCTCCAATGCACGGCTTACCCAAATGATGTCATGGGACAGCCAAGTCTATGGACTTTTAATAGTTTGTTTAGTTTTACTAAAACATGAGACATACAACAGTTTGGTACAATAACACAATGCATTCATATCTGGTAGAGCAGGGCTTCCCAATGGTGGGTTCGGGCCCCCACATGGGGTCGCGAGACACTGACGGTGGGGTCGCAAAATAATTTTGGGTCATCAAAGATATTTCACAAAACTGAATAGAATTCAACAGAATGAGTGAAATACAATGTAGAAATGATTACAAATGCATTTTAATTAACCATGATTGTTACAAAACCTCTATAGCCCTAGAATTAATTACATGTTTGGACACATTCTATTCTATTCACAAAAACACAGACATTAAAGGCTATTGATAATGAATGGACAGTGTTTAGTGTTTGTGTAAAACATAAACATTAAAGGCTATTGATAATGAATGGACAGTGTTTAATGTTTGTGTAAACATAAACATTGCGTAACACAAACATTGAAGACGAAGGTGAGGACGCAATCTGTGATTGGCAGGAATGAGATGATGATAAGAAGAGCGCCCCTCACTTCACAGGGGTGTGATGTTGTTGCGTGTCGTTATGAGGTGAAACCCAAATATTTCACTCTCTTATACTCGTATAACTGGATGTAACAATAAGGAATCTGGAACAGACTGATGTCTTCATTCACGTGATAATTATAAAACAATTTCTCTGATTCCAGAAGTCTGTACCACAGAGCAGAGTCTCCAACACCAAGCCTTCTGTCTGTGAAGAGTGACAAGTCTAAGGGAAAACCTCCTGACTTCAGTAATGAACCTGGACCTCAGTATGTGAATCTCCCTATACATTATTTACACTATACATTATTTACACTATACAATATTTACACTATAACACTATACATTATTTACACTATACAATATTTACACTATACAATATTTACACTATAACACTATACAATAATACACACTAAACACTACAATACACAACACTATGATATGACGACACAATATCATGCAGTGTAATAATGTGCAAGTGAATGAAACACAAGACACAATATAATAACAACATGGTCTCCCAATCTTTATAGATTATAAATTAAAAATGTGTTCAGTTTGTGAATGAAGTCACAATGTGGTGTTCCAAAGCTGCACTGTACAGACCTACTGCATGTGTCCTGTCTCTCTCTCTGTGTGTGTGTGTGTGTGTGTGTGTGTGTGTGTGTGTGTGTGTGTGTGTGTGTGTGTGTGTGTGTGTGTGTGTGTGTGTGTGTGTGTGTGTGTGTGTGTGTGTGTGTGTGTGTGTATATAAACTATGGAATATGAACCTGTTATTGTACTGTAACTTTGAGGAGCTTTATATGATGGTCAATAATAATATAATGGGACATGAATAATCCTATCACGGTTTCATCCATATTTAATTTCTATGGTTTCCAGAAGTCTGTACCACAGAGCAGAGTCTCCAACACCCAGCCTTCTGTCTATGAAGAGTGACTGGTCTATGGGAGAACCTATTAACTTCAGTAATGAACCTGGACCTCCAGATACACAGTATGTCAATCCTCCTGTACAATATAAAGCATAACGGACACTCGGACAGTAACAATCCTCCTGTACAATATAAAGCATAACGGACACTCGGACAGTAACAATCCTCCTGTACAATATAAAGCATAACGGACACTCGGACAGTAACAATCCTCCTGTACAATATAAAGCATAACGGACACTCGGACAGTAACAATCCAGATTAATGAAACATTGTTGTGACGGCATCGACTGTCTGACAGCAACCAGTTGTGGTGACTGAGAACTGTAATCCATGTAGATGATAATTATGAAAACATTTATGTTATTCCAGAGGTCTGTACCACAGAGCAGAGTCTCCAACACCCAGCTACATGTCTATGAAGAGTGACACGTCTATGGGAGAACCTATTAACTTCAGTAATGAACCTGGACCTCCAGATACACAGTATGTCAATCCTCCTGTACAATATACTGTACACAACACTATGACACAACTACGGACCTCAACACACACTGTATGTCAATCATCCTATGCTTAAGATTGGATCTTTAAACCGCTCACACTAGAGGATAATCACGCCCAATATTCACTCTGAATCTAGGCTGGGGTACGGACGTTTTCAGGCCATGTCCCAATCTGCAATTTGTGAAACATCATGAAAGGAGAGCCCACAGTTCACTAGCTGTTCCTAAACAATTATAACATCATGAAAGGAGAGCCCACAGTTCACTAGCTGTTCCTAAACAATTATAACACCATGAAAGGAGAGCCCACAGTTCACTAGCTGTTCCTAAACAATTATAACACCATGAAAGGAGAGCCCACAGTTCACTAGCTGTTCCTAAACAATTATAACACCATGAAAGGAGAGCCCACAGTTCACTAGCTGTTCCTAAACAATTATAACATCATGAAAGGAGAGCCCACAGTTCACTAGCTGTTCCTAAACAATTATAACACCATGAAAGGAGAGCCCACAGTTCACTAGCTGTTCCTAAACAATTATAACACCATGAAAGGAGAGCCCACAGTTCACTAGCTGTTCCTAAACAATTAAACATCATGAAAGGAGAGCCCACAGTTCACTAGCTGTTCCTAAACAATTATAACATCATGAAAGGAGAGCCCACAGTTCACTAGCTGTTCCTAAACAATTATAACATCATGAAAGGAGAGCCCACAGTTCACTAGCTGTTCCTAAACAATTATAACATCATGAAAGGAGAGCCCACAGTTCACTAGCTGTTCCTAAACAATTATAACATCATGAAAGGAGAGCCCACAGTTCACTAGCTGTTCCTAAACAATTAGCACATAATATACAGAAGCATGATGGTTAGAAATTATTATTCTAAACCAACACACAGACAACCAGTTGAAGAAATCACAGACGGTGGCTTTAACCTTTACTTTTATCAAATATCTAGATAAACAATCATGGTTTTATGGAAGATGCTTCTGAACATGTATTCTATAGTTTGACCACTTCTAAGAAACAGACAGACAGAAGGACAGACGATCGATCAATCTATAGATTGATAGTTTTTGTATGTGTCCTGCATCATAAGATGCCCAGCCCACACGACGCTTACAAGACAATCATTAAATGTACAAACACCAACACACCACAAAGACAATACATAAACAGTTATGGATACATTGTTCTCCAACGTAACTGCCACGCCTTCTCTATGAATTCTCCTAAAAACAAAAACATCCAAAACAAATCTGGGTTCTTATCTTGGATTTTTCAAATAAATAATTTCTTACATCATGCTACAGTGGACAGTAAGCTTGTAGATCTTACATCATGGTACAGTGGACAGTAAGCTTGTAGATCTTACATCATGTTACAGTGGACAGTAAGCTTGTAGATCTTACATCATGCTACAGTGGACAGTAAGCTTGTAGATCTTACATCATGGTACAGTGGACAGTAAGCTTGTAGATCTTACATCATGCTACAGTGGACAGTAAGCTTGTAGATCTTACATCATGGTACAGTGGACAGTAAGCTTGTAGATCTTACATCATGTTACAGTGGACAGTAAGCTTGTAGATCTTACATCATGCTACAGTGGACAGTAAGCTTGTAGATCTTACATCATGGTACAGAGGACAGTAAGCTTGTAGATCTTACATCATGCTACAGTGGACAGTAAGCTTGTAGATCTTACATCATGCTACAGTGGACAGTAAGCTTGTAGATCTTACATCATGCTACAGTGGACAGTAAGCTTGTAGATCTTACATCATGCTACAGTGGACAGTAAGCTTGTAGATCTATACATCATGCTACAGTGGACAGTAAGATTGTAGATCTTACATCATGCTACAGTGGACAGTAAGCTTGTAGATCAGCTATTTTCGGTGAGCGATGTGCTTCCAAATAACCAAAATCAGTTGTGGTGACTGAACACGTTAATCCATGTAGAATGTAAAATGGTACTTTACAACAACAAATATTGAACCAAGTGAATTCACATGATAATTCTAGAATCATTTCTATGATTCCAGAAGTCTGTACCACAGAGCAGAGTCTCCAACACCCAGCCTTCTGTCTGTGAAGAGTGACAAGTCTAAGGGAAAACCTCCTAACTTCAGTAATGAACCTGGACCTCCAGACAAGTATGTGAATCCTCCTGTACAATACAATTACAATTACAATTTAGGCATTTAGCAGACGCTCTTAATCCAGAGCGATTTACATTAAGCAATAACAAAAACAAAAAGCATGGCAATACATCAAAAGTAGTTATCATGAAACATGCGTAAGCTAAGAACGTAACAGTGGAGTATATATGTAAACTATACATACTATACTATATTATATATTATACATGTGTACTATAAAGTGATATGACTACATCAAAATGCAATTCTAGTGCTGTCTACGTAACATGCTATAAGTCTGTTTAAGAAATACTATCTAAGTCTACATAACGTGCTATATTTAAAATACTATCTAAGTCTACATAAAGTGCTATCTAAGGGGCTAGTGCTACGGGCCATGGTGGAGTCTGAACAGGTGGGTTTTCAGACTACGGCGGAAGATTGGGAGTGAGGCTGCAGTTCTGATTGTGATGGGGAGTGCATTCCATAGTTTTGGAGCCAGAAGGGAGAAGAGTTTGGGACGTGTGGAGCGTTGTCCTGGCATTTTTAGTGAGGGTACTTCCAGCTTCCCTGCGTTGGCTGATCTGAGTGTACGGGAGGGTTTGTAGGGTACGATTATACTTGTAAGATATGGGGGAACAATGCCTTTGGTTGCTTTGAATGCCAGCATCATATTCTGTGCGGGCAGCGACCGGGAGCCAATGGAGGGAGCGGAGCAGGGGGGAGACGTGTGAGAATTTTGGCTGGTTGAAGACCAAGCGAGCTGCGGTATTTTGGATCAGTTGGAGGGGCTTAAGTGCACATGCCGGTAGGCCAGTAAGGAGGGAGTTACAATAGTCAAGTTTTGATAAGACTGTTGTCTGGATTAGGAGCTGGGCTGACTCCTGGGTGAGAAACGGTCTAATTCGTCGTATGTTATAGAGTGTATACCTACAGGATCGAGTGACAGCTGTGATGTGTGTTTTGAACGAGAGCTGACTGTCCAGGACAACACCAAGGTTCCTGGCTGTCGGGACAGATTTTACCAGGGCGTTGTCTACGGAGATAGTTAGCTCCCGCATAGGGCACGACTTAGCTGGGAAGAACAGAAAAAACAATAAACACAACACTATGATACGACTTCATAATATCATGCTAAGTACATGTTAATTACTAAAGCAACAGACAACATTTCATAAAGGTGTATCCTCCCTGTCCAATCCTAACTATAGATTATAAATTACACAATGTGGAGTTCAGATGTGAAGCTGCACTATACAGACTGACTGCTTGTGTACATGATGTCTATGTAACACACTATGTTAAATATATCTATTATTTAATTGTATGTTGTGAGGGTAAACCTAATGATTTTACTCTTATACGTGTGGGACATAATACATATTTTTGAACACATGGTAATTTGTATTATGCGTGTGATAATTGTAACAGTATTTGTGTGATTCCAGAAGTCTGTACCACAGAGCAGAGTCTCCAACACCCAGCCTTCTGTCTGTGAAGAGTGACAAGTCTAAGGGAAAACCTCCTAACTTCAGTAATGAACCTGGACCTCCAGACAAGTATGTGAATCCTCCTGTACAATACAATTACAATTACAATTTAGGCATTTAGCAGACGCTCTTAATCCAGAGCGATTTACATTAAGCAATAACAAAAACAAAAAGCATGGCAATACATCAAAAGTAGTTATCATGAAACATGCGTAAGCTAAGAACGTAACAGTGGAGTATATATGTAAACTATACATACTATACTATATTATATATTATACATGTGTACTATAAAGTGATATGACTACATCAAAATGCAATTCTAGTGCTGTCTACGTAACATGCTATAAGTCTGTTTAAAAAATACTATCTAAGTCTACATAACGTGCTATATTTAAAATACTATCTAAGTCTACATAAAGTGCTATCTAAGGGGCTAGTGCTACGGGCCATGGTGGAGTCTGAACAGGTGGGTTTTCAGACTACGGCGGAAGATTGGGAGTGAGGCTGCAGTTCTGATTGTGATGGGGAGTGCATTCCATAGTTTTGGAGCCAGAAGGGAGAAGAGTTTGGGACGTGTGGAGCGTTGTCCTGGCATTTTTAGTGAGGGTACTTCCAGCTTCCCTGCGTTGGCTGATCTGAGTGTACGGGAGGGTTTGTAGGGTACGATCATACTTGTAAGATATGGGGGAACAATGCCTTTGGTTGCTTTGAATGCCAGCATCATATTCTGTGCGGGCAGCGACCGGGAGCCAATGGAGGGAGCGGCGCAGGGGGGAGACGTGTGAGAATCTTGGCTGGTTGAAGACCAAGCGAGCTGCGGTATTTTGGATCAGTTGGAGGGGCTTAAGTGCACATGCCGGTAGGCCAGTAAGGAGGGAGTTACAATAGTCAAGTTTTGATAAGACTGTTGTCTGGATTAGGAGCTGGGCTGACTCCTGGGTGAGAAACGGTCTAATTCGTCATATGTTATAGAGTGTATACCTACAGGATCGAGTGACAGCTGTGATGTGTGTTTTGAACGAGAGCTGACTGTCCAGGACAACACCAAGGTTCCTGGCTGTCGGGACATACTTTACCAGGGCGTTGTCTACGGAGATAGTTAGCTCCCGCATAGGGCACGACTTAGCTGGGAAGAACAGAAAAAACAATAAACACAACACTATGATACGACTTCATAATATCATGCTAAGTACATGTTAATTACTAAAGCAACAGACAACATTTCATAAAGGTGTATCCTCCCTGTCCAATCCTAACTATAGATTATAAATTACACAATGTGGAGTTCAGATGTGAAGCTGCACTATACAGACTGACTGCTTGTGTACATGATGTCTATGTAACACACTATGTTAAATATATCTATTATTGAATTGTATGTTGTGAGGGTAAACCTAATGATTTTACTCTTATATGTGTGGGACATAATACATATTTTTGAACACATGGTAATTTGTATTATGCGTGTGATAATTGTAACAGTATTTGTGTGATTCCAGAAGTCTGTACCACAGAGCAGAGTCTCCAACACCCAGCCTTCTGTCTGTGAAGAGTGACAAGTCTAAGGGAAAACCTCCTAACTTCAGTAATGAACCTGGACCTCCAGACAAGTATGTGAATCCTCCTGTACAATACAATTACAATTACAATTTAGGCATTTATCAGACGCTCTTAATCCAGAGCGATTTACATTAAGCAATAACAAAAACAAAAAGCATGGCAATAAATCAAAAGTAGTTATCATGAAACATGCGTAAGCTAAGAACGTAACAGTGGAGTATCTATGTAAACTATACATACTATACTATATTATATATTATACATGTGTACTATAAAGTGATATGACTACATACAAATGCAATTCTATTGCTGTCTACGTAACATGCTATAAGTCTGTTTAAAATACTATCTAAGTCTACATAACGTGCTATATTTAAAATACTATCTAAGTCTACATAAAGTGCTATCTAAGGGGCTAGTGCTACGGGCCATGGTGGAGTCTGAACAGGTGGATTTTCAGACTACGGCGGAAGATTGGGAGTGAGGCTGCAGTTCTGATTGTGATGGGGAGTGCATTCCATAGTTTTGGAGCCAGAAGGGAGAAGAGTTTGGGACGTGTGGAGCGTTGTCCTGGCATTTTTAGTGAGGGTACTTCCAGCTTCCCTGCATTGGCTGATCTGAGTGTACGGGAGGGTTTGTAGGGTACGATCATACTTTAGATATGATATGGGGGAGCCATACCTTTGGTTGCTTTGAATGCCAGCATCAGAGTTTTGTATTCTGTGCGGGCAGCGACCGGGAGCCAATGGAGGGAGCGGAGCAGGGGGGAGACGTGTGACAATTTTGGCTGGTTGAGCGAGCTGCGGCATTTTGGATCAGTTGGAGGGGCTTAAGTGCACATGCCGGTAGGCCAGTAAGGAGGGAGTTACAATAGTCAAGTTTTGTTGTCTGGATTAGGAGCTGGGCTGACTCCTGGGTGAGGAACGGTCTAATTCGTCGTATTTTATAGAGTGTATACCTACAGGATCGAGTGACAGCTGTGATGTGTGTTTTGAACGAGAGCTGACTGTCCAGGACAACACCAAGGTTCCTGGCTGTCGGGACAGACTTTACCAGGGCGTTGTCTACGGAGATAGTTAGCTCCCGCATAGGGCAGGACTTAGCTGGGAAGAACAGAAAAAACAATAAACACAACAATATGATACGACCTCATAATATCATGCTAAGTACATGCTAATTACTAAAGCAACAGACAACATTTCATAAAGGTGTATCCTCCCTGTCCAATCTTAACTATAGATTATAAGTTACACAATGTGGAGTTCAGAGGTGAAGCTGCACTATACAGACTGACTGCTTGTGTACATGATGTCTATGTAACACACTATGTTAAATATATCTATTATTTAATTGTATGTTGTGAGGGTGAAGGACATCCTCTTAACTTCAGTAATGAACCTGGACCTCAGTATGTGAATCTCCCTATACAATATTTACACTATACAATATTTATACTATAACACTATACAATAATACACACTAAACACTACAATACACAACACTATGATATGACGGCACAATGGTGTAACAACATGGTCTCCCAATCTTTAGATTATAAGTTAAAAATGTGTTTGAATGAAGTCACAATGTGGTGTTCCAAAGCTGCACTGTACAGACCTACTGTGTGTGTAAATGGTAAATGGTGCATTTATATAGCGCCTTTATCCAAGGCGCGTTACATAGATTGTGCATTACATTCACCCATTCATACACTGATGGCGGCGGAAACCATGCAAGGTACCAACCAGCACATCAGGAGCAATTAGGCGTTCAGTGTCTTGCTCAAGGACACTTCGACACTAACTCTGGGGGAGCCCGGGTTTGAACTGGCGACCTTGTGGTTACCATCCGGAAACTCTACCCCTGAGCCACCGCTGTGTGTGTGTGTGTGTGTGTGTGTGTGTGTGTGTGTGTGTGTGTGTGTGTGTGTGTGTGTGTGTGTGTGTGTGTGTGTGTGTGTGTGTGTGTGTGTGTGTAAACTATGGAATGCGCACCTGTTATTGTACTGAAACTTTGAGGAGCTTTATATGATATAATAATAATATAATAGGATATGAATAATCACGTTTTCATCCATATTTAATTTCTATGGTTTCCAGAAGTCTGTACCACAGAGCAGAGTCTCCAACACCCAGCCTTCTGTCTATGAAGAGTGACACGTCTATGGGAGAACCTATTAACTTCAGTAATGAACCTGGACCTCCAGATACACAGTATGTCAATCCTCCTGTACAATATACTGTACACAACACTATGACACAACTACGGACCTCAACACACACTGTATTTGAATCATCCTATGCTTAAGATTGGATCTTTAAACCGCTCACAGTAGAGGATAATCACGCCCAATATTCACTCTGGATCTAGGCTGGGGTACGGACGTTTTCAGGCCATGTCCCAATCTGCAGTTTGTGAAACATCATGAAAGGAGAGCCCACAGTTCACTAGCTGTTCCTAAACAATTAAACATCATGAAAGGAGAGCCCACAGTTCACTAGCTGTTCCTAAACAATTATAACATCATGAAAGGAGAGCCCACAGTTCACTAGCTGTTCCTAAACAATTATAACACCATGAAAGGAGAGCCCACAGTTCACTAGTCTAGCACTGTTTCTTAACAATTATAACATCATGAAAGGAGAGCCCACAGTTCACTAGCTGTTCCTAAACAATTATAACATCATGAAAGGAGAGCCCACAGTTCACTAGCTGTTCCTAAACAATTATAACATCATGAAAGAAGAGCCCACAGTTCACTAGCTGTTCCTAAACAATTATAACATCATGAAAGGAGAGCCCACAGTTCACTAGCTGTTCCTAAACAATTAGCACATAATATACAGAAGCATGATGGTTAGACATTATTATTCTAAACCAACACACAGACAACCAGTTGAAGAAATCACAGACTGTGGCTTTAACCTTTACTTTTATCAAATATCTAGATAAACAATCATGGTTTTATGGAAGATGCTTCTGAACATGTATTCTATAGTTTGACCACTTCTAAGAAACAGACAGACAGAAGGACAGACGATCGATCAATCTATAGATTGATAGTTTTTTTATGTGTCCTGCATCATAAGATGCCCAGCCCGCACGATGCTTACAAGACAATCACTAAATGTACAAACACCAACACACCACAAACACAATACATAAACAGTTATGGATCCATTGTTCTCCAACGTAACTGCCACGCCTTCTCTATGAATTCTCCTAAAAACAAAAACATCCAAAACAAATCTGGGTTCTTATCTTGGATTTTTCAAATAAATAATGTCTTACATCATGCTACAGTGGACAGTAAGCTTGTAGATCTTACATCATGGTACAGTGGACAGTAAGCTTGTAGATCTTACATCATGGTACAGTGGACAGTAAGCTTGTAGATCTTACATCATGGTACAGAGGACAGTAAGCTTGTAGATCTTACATCATGGTACAGAGGACAGTAAGCTTGTAGATCTTACATCATGCTACAGTGGACAGTAAGCTTGTAGATCTTACATCATGGTACAGAGGACAGTAAGCTTGTAGATCTTACATCATGCTACAGTGGACAGTAAGCTTGTAGATCTTACATCATGCTACAGGGGACAGTAAGCGTGTAGATCTTACATCATGCTACAGTGGACAGTAAGCTTGTAGATCTTACATCATGCTACAGTGGACAGTAAGCTTGTAGATCTTACATCATGCTACAGTGGACAGTAAGCTTGTAGATCTTACATCATGCTACAGTGGACAGTAAGCTTGTAGATCAGCTATTTCCGGTGAGTGATGTGCTTCCAAATAACCGAAATCAGTTGTGGTGACTGAACACGTTAATCCATGTAGATGTAAAATGGTACTTTACAACAACAAATATTGAACCAAGTGAATTCACATGATAATTCTAGAAACATTTATATGATTCCAGAAGTCTGTACCACAGAGCAGAGTCTCCAACACCCAGCCTTCTGTCTGTGAAGAGTGACAAGTCTAAGGGAAAACCTCCTGACTTCAGTAATGAACCTGGACCTCCAGACAAGTATGTGAATCCTCCTGTACAATAAACACACTATACAATATACACACTATACAATATAAACACCAGGGGCGCATATAGTATTTTTTAACTGGGGGGGGGGGACATATTTGGGGGCTATCTGCGCGCGCAAAGCGCACGCGAAAAATGTTATGCGGAGGGGGGATATCCGTCCCACTTTTGCACATAATTACGCAGATTTTCCACGTTTTTTAGTGGATTTCACAGCAAAACACATGCAGCCTATAGGTACATGGCTTTTTAATTTGGAGGGGATAATCCCCCCTCCTCATGAAACTCCCCCCCCCCCCCCCCCCCCTATCTGCGCACCTGATACACACTATACAATATACACTATAAAATTATGAATGTATGCGCACGCGCACGCACACACGCACACACACACACACACATACACACACACACACACACACACACACACACACACACACACACACACACACACACACACAGACACACACACACCTTTATTTCCCAGGAAGTTGGTGGTCTGTATTTTCCTTTTTATGTCAAAGTGAATCAAAGGCCACAGTTTGGCAAATATGGCATGCAAGCCTGTATACAATACAATAAGTGTAAACAAAATAGAATTACAAACTGGACCCAATTTGGCTCTGGATCATTGGCAGTATAACCTGCATAGTATGCACAACACTTTATTAATGTGTTTATATCAATCAATCAATACACTTTATCCATGTGTTTATATCAATCAATCAATACACTTTATCAATGTGTTTATATCAATCAATCAATACACTTTATCAATGTGTTTATATCAATCAATCAATACACTTTATCAATGTGTTTATATCAATCAATCAATACACTTTATCAATGTGTTTATATCAATCAATCAATACCCACAACATACGGTAGAGGCTCCTTCTAGGGAAAACAACAAAGAGAACCCCTTACGATAAATCCAAAGACAATTACATTCATTGTGAGTTAAAACCAAAACTCACCACAAACAGTGTATGAGGAACGGCCAAACCCACACACTGAGCAAACACTGGTCTCAAAAGCTTCACCTCTTTCCACTGAGAAACACATTAGCAACATTATCAACAAACTTGCAATTTCACACAAACATTAAAGGCTATTGATAATGAATGGACAGTGTTTAGTGTTTGTGTAAAACATAAACATTAAATGCTATTGATAATGAATGGACAGTGTTTAATGTTTGTGTAAACATAAACATTAAAGGCTATTGATAATGAATGGACAGTGTTTAATGTTTGTGTAAACATAAACATTAAATGTTATTGATAATGAATGGACAGTGTTTAGTGTTTGTGTAAAACATAAACATTAAAGGCTAATGATAATGAATGGACAGTGTTTAATGTTTGTGTAAAACACAAACATAAAAGGCTATTGATAATGAATGGACAGTGTTTAATGTTTGTGTAAACATAAACATTAAATGTTATTGATAATGAATGGACAGTGTTTAATGTTTGTGTAAAACATAAACATTAAAGGCTATTGATAATGAATGGACAGTGTTTAGTGTTTGTGTAAAACATAAACATTAAAGGCTATTGATAATGAATGGACAGTGTTTAATGTTTGTGTAAACATAAACATTGCGTAACACAAACATTGAAGACGAAGGTGAGGACGCAATCTGTGATTGGCAGGAATGAGATGATGATAAGAAGAGCGCCCCTCACTTCACAGGGGTGTGATTTTTTTGTTGCGTGTCGTTATGAGGTGAAACCCAAATATTTCACTCTCTTATACTCGTATAACTGGATGTAACAATAAGGAATCTGGAACAGACTGATGTCTTCATTCACGTGATAATTATAAAACAATTTCTCTGATTCCAGAAGTCTGTACCACAGAGCAGAGTCTCCAACACCCAGCCTTCTGTCTGTGAAGAGTGACAAGTCTAAGGGAAAACCTCCTGACTTCAGTAATGAACCTGGACCTCCAGACAAGTATGTGAATCCTCCTGTACAATAAACACACTATACAATATACACACTATACAATATAAACACCAGGGGCGCATATAGTATTTTTTAACTGGGGGGGGGGGACATATTTGGGGGCTATCTGCGCGCGCAAAGCGCACGCGAAAAATATTATGCGGAGGGGGGGATATCCGTCCCACTTTTGCACATAATTACGCAGATTTTCCACGTTTTTTAGTGGATTTCACAGCAAAACACATGCAGCCTATAGGTACATGGCTTTTTAATTTGGAGGGGATAATCCCCCCTCCTCATGAAACTCCCCCCCCCCCCCCCCCCCTATCTGCGCACCTGATACACACTATACAATATACACTATAAAATTATGAATGTATGCGCACGCGCACGCACACACGCACACACACACACACACATACACACACACACACACACACACACACACACACATACACACACACACACACACACACACACACACACACACACACACACACACACAGACACACACACACCTTTATTTCCCAGGAAGTTGGTGGTCTGTATTTTCCTTTTTATGTCAAAGTGAATCAAAGGCCACAGTTTGGCAAATATGGCATGCAAGCCTGTATACAATACAATAAGTGTAAACAAAATAGAATTACAAACTGGACCCAATTTGGCTCTGGATCATTGGCAGTATAACCTGCATAGTATGCACAACACTTTATTAATGTGTTTATATCAATCAATCAATACACTTTATCAATGTGTTTATATCAATCAATCAATACACTTTATCAATGTGTTTATATCAATCAATCAATACACTTTATCAATGTGTTTATATCAATCAATCAATACACTTTATCAATGTGTTTATATCAATCAATCAATACACTTTATCAATGTGTTTATATCAATCAATCAATACCCACAACATACGGTAGAGGCTCCTTCTAGGGAAAACAACAAAGAGAACCCCTTACGATAAATCCAAAGACAATTACATTCATTGTGAGTTAAAACCAAAACTCACCACAAACAGTGTATGAGGAACGGCCAACCCACACACTGAGCAAACACTGGTCTCAAAAGCTTCACCTCTTTCCACTGAGAAACACATTAGCAACATTATCAACAAACTTGCAATTTCACACAAACATTAAAGGCTATTGATAATGAATGGACAGTGTTTAGTGTTTGTGTAAAACATAAACATTAAATGCTATTGATAATGAATGGACAGTGTTTAATGTTTGTGTAAACATAAACATTAAAGGCTATTGATAATGAATGGACAGTGTTTAATGTTTGTGTAAACATAAACATTAAATGTTATTGATAATGAATGGACAGTGTTTAGTGTTTGTGTAAAACATAAACATTAAAGGCTATTGATAATGAATGGACAGTGTTTAATGTTTGTGTAAAACACAAACATAAAAGGCTATTGATAATGAATGGACAGTGTTTAATGTTTGTGTAAAACACAAACATAAAAGGCTATTGATAATGAATGGACAGTGTTTAATGTTTGTGTAAACATAAACATTAAATGCTATTGATAATGAATGGACAGTGTTTAGTGTTTGTGTAAAACATAAACATTAAATGCTATTGATAATGAATGGACAGTGTTTAGTGTTTGTGTAAAACATAAACATTAAATGCTATTGATAATGAATGGACAGTGTTTAGTGTTTGTGTAAAACACAAACATTGCGTAACACAAACATTGAAGACGAAGGTGAGGACGCAATCTGTGATTGGCAGGAATGAGATGATGATAAGAAGAGCGCCCCTCACTTCACAGGGGTGTGATTTTTTTGTTGCGTGTCGTTATGAGGTGAAACCCAAATATTTCACTCTCTTATACTCGTATAACTGGATGTAACAATAAGGAATCTGGAACAGACTGATGTCTTCATTCACGTGATAATTATAAAACAATTTCTCTGATTCCAGAAGTCTGTACCACAGAGCAGAGTCTCCAACACCCAGCCTTCTGTCTGTGAAGAGTGACACGTCTAAGGGAAAACCTCCTGACTTCAGTAATGAACCTGGACCTCAGTATGTGAATCTCCCTATACATTATTTACACTATACAATATTTACACTATACAATATTTACACTATAACACTATACATTATTTACACTATACAATATTTACACTATACAATATTTACACTATACAATAATACACACTAAACACTACAATACACAACACTGTGTGTGTGTGTGTGTGTGTGTGTGTGTGTGTGTGTGTGTGTGTGTGTGTGTGTAAACTATGGAATATGAACCTGTTATTGTACTGTAACTTTGAAGAGCTTTATATAATGGTCAATAATAATATAATGGGACATGAATGAGTGACTGGTCTATGGGAGAACCTATTAACTTCAGTAATGAACCTGGACCTCCAGATACACAGTATGTCAATCCTCCTGTACAATATAAAGCATAACGGACACTCGGACAGTAACAATCCTCCTGTACAATATAAAGCATAACGGACACTCGGACAGTAACAATCCTCCTGTACAATATAAAGCATAACGGACACTCGGACAGTAACAATCCTCCTGTACAATATAAAGCATAACGGACACTCGGACAGTAACAATCCTCCTGTACAATATAAAGCATAACGGACACTTGGACAGTAACAATCCAGATTAATGACACATTGTTGTGACGTCCTCGACTGTCTGACAGCAACCAGTTGTGGTGACTGAGAACTGTAATCCATGTAGATGATAATTATGAAAACATTTATGTTATTCCAGAGGTCTGTACCACAGAGCAGAGTCTCCAACACCCAGCCTTCTGTCTATGAAGAGTGACACGTCTATGGGAGAACCTATTAACTTCAGTAATGAACCTGGACCTCCAGATACACAGTATGTCAATCCTCCTGTACAATATACTGTACACAACACTATGACACAACTACGGACCTCAACACACACTGTATGTCAATCATCCTATGCTTAAGATTGGATCTTTAAACCGCTCACACTAGAGGATAATCACGCCCAATATTCACTCTGGATCTAGGCTGGGGTACGGACGTTTTCAGGCCATGTCCCAATCTGCAGTTTGGGAAACATCATGAAAGGAGAGCCCACAGTTCACTAGCTGTTCCTAAACAATTATAACACCATGAAAGGAGAGCCCACAGTTCACTAGTCTAGCACTGTTCCTAACAATTATAACATCATGAAAGGAGAGCCCACAGTTCACTAGCTGTTCCTAACAATTATAACATCATGAAAGAAGAGCCCACAGTTCACTAGCTGTTCCTAAACAATTATAACACCATGAAAGGAGAGCCCACAGTTCACTAGTCTAGCACTGTTTCTTAACAATTATAACATCATGAAAGGAGAGCCCACAGTTCACTAGCTGTTCCTAAACAATTATAACATCATGAAAGGAGAGCCCACAGTTCACTAGCTGTTCCTAAACAATTATAACATCATGAAAGGAGAGCCCACAGTTCACTAGCTGTTCCTAAACAATTATAACATCATGAAAGGAGAGCCCACAGTTCACTACCTGTTCCTAAACAATTAGCACATAATATACAGAAGCATGATGGTTAGACATTATTATTCTAAACCAACACAGACAACCAGTTGAAGAAATCACAGACGGTGGCTTTAACCTTTACTTTTATCGAATATCTAGATAAACAATCATGGTTTTATGGAAGATGCTTCTGAACATGTATTCTATAGTTTGACCACTTCTAAGAAACAGTTTTTTATGTGTCCTGCATCATTAGATGCCCAGCCCGCACAACGCTTACAAGACAATCACTAAATGTACAAACACCAACACACCACAAACACAATACATAAACAGTTATGGATACATTGTTCTCCAACGTAACTGCCACGCCTTCTCTATGAACTTTCCTAAAAACAAAAACATCCAAAACAAATCTGGCTTCTTATCTTGGATTTTAACATAATTAATCCACAAAGACATCATTAACTATAAAGTAGTTTTACGTTGGTTGTAGAAAATAGAAGATTAAAATAATCTGGTAATTTGATAGATAGACTTTGTGTCAATAGATGTTTGAAAGATGATCAAGGATCTTATAATAATATCCCTGCTTTTATGTCATCTTGTTGTGGTAACAGTTTATCCTGCCTGTCACAAATCACTCTCATGATCTCCATCTTGTTGACAAAACAGCAGCTAGGATTTGAACTGGTGAAGTCAAGAAGATAATAGAACGCAGCACTGCCAATAGTACAAATGTAGTTGTTTATCAAAGCAAAAACTTTGCACGTGGACGTGTCTTAATCAGTCAAACAAATTGATTAATTTATATCTTAAATAATAATGTATGATTGAAAGATTCATGAATATACCATATAGTTTCATGACATGGAGATTATTATTGTAACACAATTCAGCGTGGACATATCAATGATGTAATATGTCATACTATATTATTATATGTCCGTATTAAAGACTATTATTAATACATTGTCTTCATCTCCACAGGGAGAGGAAGAGGAATCGTGTTGTGGCAGAGCAGGCGTCCAGGTGTTCAGTGTGTGAGGAGGTTCTGACAGATCCAGTCTCTATCCGCTGTGGACACCAGTCCGCTCCCACAGGACACCGTGGCTGTCCCCAGTGTGGAAATACATCCAGAACCACACCTGGACTGAAGACACCCAGTCAAACCACACCTGGACTGAAGACACCCAGTCAAACCACACCTGGACTGAAGACACCCAGTCAAACCACACCTGGACAAAGTGGGTACATGCTTTTGGTTAGACATACCATTGGTCCGATATCTCAAACCCTCACCCTAACCTCCCACGGGGCAGCAGTAAGAATGTGCACTCATTGAAAATTGCAGAAATCATAGTCAGACTAAATGTGTTTTTTTGGTCTGTATCAATTATATCTTAGTGCAAATAATGAAGCTAAACAACTATCACTCAACAACTAGACAAAAACAACTGATCTTGTGTTACTTTTGGCAGTTTTTACATGTATTTGTATTAAATCTGCGTGCGGGGTGCATTGGACGTGTATACACGTCTGTAGGTCCTTTTTAATGATATAAAACACAAATAACTACATCTATGGCACTCTCCATGGGTTTGATCACAACGGCAATGTTCCGTCATCATTTCTGACTTAACCAATCATCTCGTTTGGAATATAAACGCTTATGGAGAGAGACGCTTCTCTTCCTCGCACTTCTCAGCGCAAGGAAGTAACGGAAGATTATGCCTCCTGGTGTTGGGGGGTAATGGAAGACGTTTCAGAGTAAAATCTGCCCGATCTGCTTGGCACTAAAGCACCATTATTTTTGAAACATTCTGGCGCATTAATGGTGTTAACAAAGTCCATATTTTCTGTAGGGCATTAAATTAGTAATGTGTGCTGTAAACAAATTAACCTGAATATTTTAAACATAAATGTTCTTCTCATTTCAGACGTCAGTCTGCAGGATGATTTGAACGATTATAAGGTCAGTTTGCAGGACAGTCTTGATGAAGTGAAAAACCACATGACGGAAGAGTCTGGAACCTCCCTCACGGAAGAGTCTGGAACCTCCCTCACCAGCACCTACTCAGAGCTCTACATCTCAGCGGGACAGAGTGAAGGGGTTAATAGCCAACATGAGGTGATACAGCTTGAGAGAACTTCCAACATGAAGACCTTCCATGACGAACCAATCAACTGCTGTAAAATCCTTAAGATCCTGTTCCCTGGCAGAACAGTTCTGACCAATGGCATCGCTGGCATCGGAAAAACATTCTCTGCGCGCAAGTTTGCTCTGGACTGGGCAAGAGGTTTGGAGAATCAAGATATAGATCTCCTGGTTCTCTTTTCATTCCGGGAGCTGAACTTGGTCAGAGATGAGCAGTACAGTCTTCTCAACCTGATCCATGAGTTCCACCCAACGTTAAAGAAGGTCACAGCAGAGCAGCTCGCTGCCTGGAAAGTTTGCTTCATCTTCGATGGCCTCGATGAAAGCAGGTCTCCGTTGCACTTCGACAAAAATGAAATCATCTCTGATGTCACAGTGACATCATCGGTGGATGCTCTGTTGACAAACCTCATCAAGGGGAATCTGCTCCCCTCGGCCCTCCTCTGGATAACCACCAGACCTGCAGCAGCCAATCGGATCCCTCCTGCATGTGTTGACATGGTGACAGAAGTGCGGGGGTTCACAGACCCCCAGAAGGAGAAGTACTTCAGGAAGAGATTCAGTGAAGAGAAGCTGGCCGACA
This sequence comes from Electrona antarctica, assembly GCF_951216825.1. Taxonomy (NCBI): domain Eukaryota; kingdom Metazoa; phylum Chordata; class Actinopteri; order Myctophiformes; family Myctophidae; genus Electrona; species Electrona antarctica. Next base: position 245,588 of record NW_027637521.1, read on the forward strand.
GAGTCCTCTCACACTTGAAGACATCAAGGAGCCTCCACATCATGTGTTACATCCCACTCTTCTGTTGGATCATTGCTACCGTTCTGCTGGACATGTTGAGGACACTCACCACGATAGGACAGCTGCCCAAGACCCTGACTGAGATGTGCTGCCACTTCCTGTTGGTTCAGACAAACACGAAGAAGCAGAAGTATGATGAGACTCATGAGGGGGAAAAGAGAAAAAAGAAAAGAAACAAAAAAAAGAAAGATAATCGACAGCAGCTCATGAAGTCTGACAGGGATGTTCTTCTGAATCTGGGCAAGCTGGCGTTTAAACATCTGAAGAAAAGTAGCATCATGTTCTACCAAGAAGACCTGGAAGAGTGTGGTCTTGATGTGAAAGACGCCGCGCTGTACTCAGGAGTGTGCACGCAGATCTTCAAAAGAGAGAGTGTGCTGTTCCAGAAAACGGTCTACAGCTTTGTTCATCTGAGCATCCAGGAGTTTCTGGCTGCAGTCTACCTGTACCACTGTTTCACACAGAAGAACAAGAAGGTACTGAAGACATTCCTGGGAGATGAATTTTACTACAGTATCATCTCCCTCTCATACTTCCTGAAAGCTGCTATGCATGAATCCCTGAAGAGTAAAAATGGCCACCTGGACCTCTTAGTCCGCTTCCTTCATGGCCTCTCACTGCAGTCCAACCAGAGTCTGTTAGGAGGCCTTCTGGGTCAGACAGAGAACAGTCCAGAGGAGATCCAGGAAGCCATCCAGAACCTGAAGGGGATGTTAACTCGTGATGATATCTCTCCTGACAGATGTATCAACATCTTCCACTGTCTGATGGAGATGAACGACCACTCATTACATCAGGAGATCCAACAGTTCCTGAAGTCAGAGAACAGAACAGAGAAACTGTCTGAGACCCAGTGTTCAGCTCTGGCCGTCATGCTGCAGATGTCAGAGGAGGTTCTGGAAGAGTTGGACCTGGACAAATACAACACATCAGGGGAGGGGCGAAGGAGACTGGTCCCAGCTGTGAGGAACTGCAGAAAGGCTCGGTTAGTAGTTAACACATTGACTTGACTGCCAAGCACGCAGTATTGTGTCCTATGGTCTTTTCAGTGGTTTATGATAGATGGCGCTCTTCACCAACTCATGAATGATGCTAGGTTGCTAGGCAACAGATAAAACCAGAAATGAACCAGAAGTGAAAGTCTGCCTCCCGTCCGCAATTTAAACAGAAATGAGCTTTGGATAAAAGTCCTACATAAATCCACCATTTACAATGACGCAGCATTTTATACAGCCGGTTCCATGTTTTCCCGATCTCAACCCTGTCAGTACTGCTTCAATGTCAACCCTGTCTGCATGCACAGGACTGCTTCAATGTCAACCCTGTCTGCATGCACAGGACTGCTTCAATGTCAACCCTGTCTGCATGCACAGGACTGCTTCAATGTCAACCCTGTCTGCATGCACAGGACTGCTTCAATGTCAACCCTGTCTGCATGCACAGGACTGCTTCAATGTCAACCCTGTCTGCATGCACAGGACTGCTTCAATGTCAACCCTGTCTGCATGCACAGGACTGCTTCAATGTCAACCCTGTCTTCATGCACAGGACTGCTTCAATGTCAACCCTGTCTGCATGCACAGGACTGCTTCCGTAAGATTGCATTGGGAAAACATGCTGACTTCAGTGTTGTCCCTGAACGCGTTCAATGAACGATCGTTCACGAACTCGTTCATATTTTGGGTGAACGTGAATGTACTGTATTTCTGTTTGATGAACGTCATTGTGAACGCGTTCATTTCTGGCGTGTGTGAACGGCACTTTCTCACGTTCAACTTCGTTCAAGAGTGAGTGTTTCCATAGAGCCTTCCAGGCGAAATCCCCACTAAGACACATCCTAAACAGGCCTTAATATCTAATGGAAAACCCACCAATAAGTCCTTATCCGACACAATTGAACTAATATTTCTCAGCCGTACAATTTCACTGGAGCGCGCAGCACGCATCTCTGCATGAGGATCCTGTCATGCACGCAGACACAGAACATCCCGACTCCCGACCCAAACACTGGAAACTTATTGTTGTTTGATTAAACATAATGTGCCACGAAAAATAGCTTCCAATAGCTTGTTATTTTTGCGTGGAGGAGGTATTTGTCTAAATACATGATCGCCTCGGTCGGCCAACTAAAGACATCTCCCTCCACATAAGCAGCGATGCCTGATTTATTCTTCGTCGTACAACGTGTTCCATGCTGAAAATGGTGAAACTGAAACGTGTTGCGTCCGCGATGCGTTGTGAGCTTGTAGATCAGCTATTTTCAGCACGCGGAGATATGCAGGCTGTGAGAACTGAACTGAGAACTGAGAGCCTTCGCAATAAAAGCATGCAGCTTTCACAAGTTGGCCCATAATAAAGACAAGGAAAAGGATTAAGAATTCTGTGGCATTTCACATTGCAAAAGAGCAATTTTTTCCCAAATGTAAAAGAAATATACAAGAAGGAATTATTTTGGATAATGGTAATGGAGAAATTGTAAAAGTTGTAACTTTATTAATCCCAAAGTTATTCCCAATAGGAATAAAGTCTGAGGTTCTATGGCTATGGGCTGCGGCAATAATTTAGAAAAACAGAAAGAAAAGAAAAAAGCAAAGAAAAAAAAACGAAAATTAACCAAAATAGTTTTTTTTGGAACAATGAACTTTAGTTCAAAATGTTGAATGATGAACTATGAACTGAACTAGTTCATTTTTAAATGTTTGAACTAAAAAAGATGAACTTTCCCAACACATGGCTGACTAAGCAAGCAATTTAAACGCTCGTTTCAACCCGTCACTTAGATGTTCTTGGCCGCTAAGAAATAAAACATCTGAGAGCATACTGTAGGTTATGACATTTCTTTTATAATATTGGGGAAAATCAAACTAGTCTTCATTTCACACCTTCTACTGATGGTTGAAATCTATGATATCTAAATGTCGATCTTCCTGTTATTCTAGTGGTGTTGACCCGAGGGTCACGAGCCCTCGGGGGGTCGCCAAATTATTTTGGGGGGTCCCCAAATTATTTATTACAACTGAATGGCTGGGAAATGGAAATGAAGTGTTTACATAGTACACATAGTACATGCATAAACTTTCCTTAATGATTATATCTGGTTTCAGTATTCATTTATGATATATTTTCTCTATTATTAAGGTTATTTTTGCAGTCAGTTTGTATTGGGGGTGGGGAAGCGGGGCGGGGGTCGCGAGACATGGCCAAAGCATCCCTGGGGGTCCCCAGACAAAAAGGTTGAGAACCCCTGGTCTATTCCACAATACTGTTTATGTCTGGATAACTATAGATAGGAGATGTTTTAGTTCACTTCCATGACAGTGAACTAGGTATCATTTGTTTTGATCATCTCTTATTTAATCTGCATTTACAGACTTGTTGGCTGTGAGCTCAGAAAGACCGAGGTTGAAGCTGTGTCTTCAGCTCTCAGCTCTAATCCTTCCCATTTGAGAGAATTGGACCTCAGTGAAAACGACCTGCAGGACTCAGGACTAGTGGAGCTGCTCTGTGCTTCACTGAAGAGCCCACACTGTAGACTGGAAGTTCTAAAGTAAGATACATTTACCACATTTATTATGATCACTTCTGTTTTATTATGTACTGTATTATGTGAATATAATATGAATGCTGTGGTGAGAATGTATTAATCCATTCTTGGTGGGAACCCCTTTTGGTGTTTTATACTTTAGCTATTGAAAAATAGCAGATCTACAAGTTCATAGCGCGGCACAGAGTGCCACGCTATGAGCTTGTAGGTCTGCTATTTTTGAAAAATCGTGAACATGTGGCACAAATCTTTGAATATATATTCTCAGGGCGAACATTTTTAACTCAAATCTTTGCTTCTGGGGGGGGCATGTTTTCAGATGGGGGTCGGCGGCCTATTACATATCATTTTTTGGGTCCTTGACGTGAAATACTGTAGTTTGAGAACCACTGACATAGAAATATAGGTTTTTCAGAAATGTTCAGATTTAGAAGACATTTTGTAGAATCGGCCTCAGGGTTAATAAGCTTGATATTGAATAATTAATATCCCTTTAAGGCAAATGTACAGGCTACTTTGACATACATAGTTGCACACCGAAAATAGCTGATCTACAAGCTCACTGTCTCCAAATGTCTTAATGCTCAGGGTGGGATCTATGTTGGTTCTCTGCTCTACATGTAAAGTGTCTTGAGACAACTTGTTGTGAGTTGACACTTTAATACAATTTAACTGAATTGAATCACAGAGCGTCGGAGACGCAGCACTTGTGAGCTTGTAGATCGGCTATTTTCGACGTTCAATCCCTTGTAGCTACGCCACAGTTATCAAGCTTTACCGTGCTACCCATGAATACATAATCAATATTCTGCATCTACCTACTGTACCAATCAATTATCATTCTATTAGTCTAGGTCTGTGGTTCTCAAACTGAGGGTCTGGACCCCCAAGGGGGTCCCCAGAGGATTAGCTTAATGTGCAGCATTGTTTTCTCACTGAACAGTAGACAAACCGTCAGTATAAGTTACAGTATACAGTATACAGTATACAGACTATCTGCACATTTCTAAAGCAACCACACCAAAGGGTTGGGTCGGGACAAAGTGTTTTTAAGATAAACCACACCAATGCAACTTGGTGTGCAACTCATTGTGGTTGATAAAATAAATAAAAAGTAAATAAAACGTTTTGTCCCGACCCTTTGGGCTTTAGGTACAATTAAATTACTTTTAAAACATTTTTAAAACCAAATTGTGAAATATTACGGAAGAAAGAGGCAAACATTGTGAAAATAGCAGATCTACAAGCTCACTGCAAGGCTTTGTGAGCTTGTAGTTTGGCTAGTTTCACAAAATGTATCTGTGGAGCCGAGTCAAACTAAATGTAATGCCTACAATTCCAAGTCCTTGTCAGGTAGGTGGTCCTCTGTTCAGATATGATTATTTAGGTATCATTTGTTTTATAATCTCTTATTTAATCTGCATTTACAGACTTGCTGGCTGTAAACTCAGTAAGACAGGTGTTGAAGTTGTGTCTTCAGCTCTCAGCTCTAATCCTTCCCATTTGAGAGAATTGGACCTCAGTGAAAACGACCTGCAGGACTCAGGACTAGTGGAGCTGCTCTGTGCTTCACTGAAGAGCCCACACTGTAGACTGGAAGTTCTAAAGTAAGATACATTTACCACATTTATTATGATCATTTCTGTTTTATTATGTACTGTATTATGTGAATATAATATGAATGCTGTGGTGAGAATGTATTAATCCATTCTTGGTGGGAACCCCTTTTGGTGTTTTATACTTTAGCTATTGAAAAATAGCAGATCTACAAGCTCATAGCGCGGCACGGAGTGCCACGCTATGAGCTTGTAGGTCTGCTATTTTTGAAAAATCGTGAACATGTGGCACAAATCTTTGAATATATATTCTCAGGGCGAACATTTTTAACTCAAATAATTTGCTTTTGGGGGGGGGGGGGGGGTGGGGGGGGCATGTTTTCAGATGGGGGTCGGCGGCCTATTACATATCATTTTTTGGGTCCTTGACGTGAAATACTGTAGTTTGAGAACCACTGACATAGAAATATAGGTTTTTCAGATGTTTTCAGATTTAGAAGACATTTTGTAGAATCGGCCTCAGGGTTAATAAGCTTGATATTGAATAATTAATATCCCTTTAAGGCAAATGTACAGGCTACTTTGACATACATAGTTGCACACCGAAAATAGCTGATCTACAAGCTCACTGTCTCCAAATGTCTTAATGCTCAGGGTGGGATCTATGTTGGTTATCTGCTCTACATGTAAAGTGTCTTGACACAACTTGTTGTGAGTTGACACTTTAATACAATTTAACTGAATTGAATCACAGAGCGTCGGAGACGCAGCACTTGTGAGCTTGTAGATCGGCTATTTTCGACGTTCAATCCCTTGTAGCTACGCCACAGTTATCGAGCTTTACCGTGCTACCCATGAATACATAATCAATAGTCTGCATCAACCTACTGTACCAATCAATTATCATTCTATTAGTCTAGGTCTGTGGTTCTCAAACTGAGGGTCTGGACCCCCAAGGGGGTCCCCAGAGGATTAGCTTAATGTGCAGCATTGTTTTCTCACTGAACAGTAGACAAACCGTCAGTATAAGTTACAGTATACAGTATACAGACTATCTGCACATTTCTAAAGCAACCACACCGAAGGGTTGGGTCGGGACAAAGTGTTTTTAAGATAAACCACACCAATGCAACTTGGTGTGCAACTCATTGTGGTTGATAAAATAAATAAAAAGTAAATAAAACGTTTTGTCCCGACCCTTTGGGCTTTAGGTACAATTAAATTACTTTTAAAACATTTTTAAAACCAAATTGTCAAATATTACGGAAGAAAGAGGCAAACATTGTGACAATAGCCGATCTACAAGCTCACTGCAAGGCTTTGTGAGCTTGTAGTTTGGCTAGTTTCACAAAATGTATCTGTGGAGCCGAGCAGCGTTGTGAGCTTGTAGATTTGTAATATTTTCGCATTCATGTAATGCCTACAATTCCGATTGCTTCTAAGGGGAGGAGGGGGGGGGGTCCCCAGTTCAAATATGATTACAGTATGTTGGGGGCCAGGGTTTGTTTTAATTGAACTAAAGCATCCAGGTGTGAAGGCACCCTAAGTGGGACAAGAGAGTCCTTTAATAGATGCTGGAAGCAGGTTCTAAATCCAGGAATAATGCATATTTAAATGTGTTATTTATTAATTCATTTATTCATGTATGTTTCCATCTGGTGTTTCAGCCTGGCTCACTGCGGCCTGTCAGAGAGATGCTGTGAAGCTCTGGCCTCAGCTGTAAACTCTAATCCCTCCCTAAGAGAGTTGGACCTGAGCCTCAACGTGGTGAATGATTCAGTCCTGGAGAACTGCAAGTGAGTAGACTTGGGCTGTGTCCATGTTGGACAGTGCAGTGTTTCCCTTAACAGTGTATTCACTCTGACACGACGTCACAAAGCATGCAGAGAGAACAATGCAGTGCCTCAAAGAAACTGGAAATATTAACCTAGCATTTGTACTCAAAACTAAACAACAACAAAAAACTAAATCTAATAACAAGACATATCCAATATGTGATAGTTTCTGACCGAGGCTAAGTCATATGAAAGCTGGGAATCATATCTTCAAATTGATATATTGGTTGTTCAGTTTGAGTTGACCCACCAGTTTTGGAGATATGGCTTATAGAGTAATGTCTTGCAGAAAACGAGTTGAGAAAACATGCTTGAAATGTTCACTTCTGTGGACTAACATTACACCTATAGCTACATATTTCAGCTCTGACATTTATTTCAGACATGCTCTAGTATGTGAATAGTGACAGTCTGCCTCTTTTAACTCATTTTGGATTAAAAAAAAAAGAACATTGATGCATTGTTGTTCTACTTCCTACAGAGTGAAACACTGTAGTGTCAGCTAGTGGAGACGTTGTGTTAGACAGTTAGACATTGATGCATTGTTGTTCTACTTCCTACAGAGTGAAACACTGTAGTGTCAGCTAGTGGAGACGTTGTGTTAGACAGTTAGACATTGATGCATTGTTGTTCTACTTCCTACAGAGTGAAACATGGAGGAGAAGATTGGCTCACTAATCCTCAACTGAGTCAACTCATTACAAAACGTGAGTTTTCTGTCTGTGTCAACATCACACATTAACATTTATACACTGTTGTATACTTGGTTGATGTTGTCCTGAAAACTCTTGTGCTCTCTACTCTCTGCTCTTGGCCTGGTCCTTAACACCATCAAGATGAGGTCATGTGGTTTGACAGAAACAATGGGCCTCATTCACTAACCTGGTCGTAAACAACATGTATTTCGTCTATATTGGCATAAGTTCAGTTCTGACGTGCGATGCATGAAAGGTGGTGCAGAGCCGTGATGTGTGCAGATCACAGGTGGATCTCGTTTTTGTTTGAAAGTCACAAGTGATCTCCCGTGTCGATCATTGGCATCGTTCCACGCTCCATTTAACAACATACAAGACAACCAGAAATATAAATCACACATGTGTGAACTGAGCGGTGCAACTATACATGTATTGTTACAGTTACTGTACTGCACTGTGCTCTGTACTGTATTGTAGTGTACTGTGCTCTATGCTGTACTTAGTAAATAGTTACCGTGTGTTACCATGCGGGGGTCCCCGGGGGGTCCCCAGAACATCCAGACCTCCAGGAACGCGCCCAGGGGGCCGGCTCAGTTCTGGCGAGCCTTCCCACGTCTGAAACGGTTGAGAAATGAGAGAGTTACCGTGTTGCAGCTTTCCGTGCTCGGACAGATAGACAGGTACACAGAGAGACAGACAGGTACACAGAGAGACAGACAGGTACACAGAGAGACAGACAGGTATACAGAGAGACAGACAGGTACACAGAGAGACAGACAGGTACACAGAGAGACAGACAGGTATACAGAGAGACAGACAGGTACACAGAGAGACAGACAGGTATACAGAGAGACAGACAGGTACACAGAGAGACAGACAGGTACACAGAGAGACAGACAGGTACTCAGAGAGACAGACAGGTACACAGAGAGACAGACAGGTACACAGAGAGACAGACAGGTACACAGAGAGACAGACAGGTACACAGAGAGACAGACAGGTACACAGAGAGACAGACAGGTACACAGAGAGACAGACAGGTACACATAGAGACAGACAGGTACACATAGAGACAGACAGGTACACAGAGAGACAGACAGGTACACAGAGAGACAGACAGGTACACAGAGAGACAGACAGGTACACAGAGAGACAGACAGGTATACAGAGAGACAGACAGGTACACAGAGAGACAGACAGGTACACAGAGAGACAGACAGGTACACAGAGAGACAGACAGGTACACAGAGAGACAGACAGGTACACAGAGAGCCAGACAGGTACACAGAGAGCCAGACAGGTACACAGAGAGACAGACAGGTATACAGAGAGACAGACAGGTACACAGAGAGACAGACAGGTACACAGAGAGACAGACAGGTACACAGAGAGACAGACAGGTATACAGAGAGACAGACAGGTACACAGAGAGACAGACAGGTACACAGAGAGACAGACAGGTACACACAGAGACAGACACACATAGAGACAGACACGTACACAGAGAGACAGACAGGTACACAGAGAGACAGACAGGCACACAGAGAGACAGACAGGTACACATAGAGACAGACAGGCACACAGAGAGACAGACAGGTACACAGAGAGACAGACAGGTACACAGAGAGACAGACAGGTACATAGCTGTGTAATGGAGAGGAGGCACCGCTCATAAAACTACAGATCTGAGATTTCAACGCGTGTGTAATAAAGTGGAAAATATTGTGAAAATAGCAGATCTACAAGCTCACAATGCCTCAAACTAAATGTAATGCCTATACAATTCCAAGGGCTTGTCAATGTGGGGGTTCAATTATTATGGGGGTCACCAGTTCAAATATGATTATTTTGGGGGTCTCCAGTTCAAATATGATTATTTTGGGGGTCCCCAGTTCAAATATGATTATTATGGGGGTCCAGTGGTCCACAGTTCAAATTATTATTCTGGGGGGTCTCCAGTTCAAATATGATTATTTTCGGGGTCCCCAGTTCAAATTATTATTCTGGGGGGTCCCCAGTTCAAATATGACTATTTTGGGGGGTCCCCAGTTCAAACATGACTATTTTAGGGGGTCCCCAGTTCAAATATGATTATTTTCGGGGGTCCTCAGTTGAAATATGATTATTTTCGGGGGTCCTCAGTTCAAATAAAATCACACTGTGTGGAGACTTTAAGACATTCTGCCCCCTGGTGGTTGGACTCTAACACTTCACCCGACAGTGACGATCTTCTCTATTACATTTTAAATGTATCGAGACTTAATTTAGTCGACTAATTAGACTAAATAATGTACAACTGACTAAAATAGGACTAAAACTAAATGGTATGTTATTCAAAAGACTAAATCAGAATGTGTTGTCAAAATGAACACTGCATTAGTTTGTAGATCTGTGTGTGTGTGTGTGTGTGTGTGTGTGTGTGTGTGTGTGTGTGTGTGTGTGTGTGTGTGTGTGTGTGTGTGTGTGTGTGTGTGTGTGTGTGTGTGTGTGTGTGTGTGTGTGTGTGTGTGTGCACACGCACATGCAGTGTGTGTGTGTGTGTGTGTGTGTGTGTGTGTGTGTGTGTGTGTGTGTGTGTGTGTGTGTGTGTGTGTGTGTGTGTGTGTGTGTGTGTGTGTGTGTGTGTGTGTGTGTGTGTGTGTGTGTGTGTGTGTGTCAGTGAATGATGTATTTAATGTGTACTGTGTTGTTTTCTCATCAGATTTCCAGCGTCTCACACTGGACACAAACACAGCACACTGTGACCTCTCTCTGTCTGAGGACAACAGGAAGGTCACACTGGGGTCACAGAGGTCAGGGGGTCAGCGTCCTCCTGATCATCCAGACAGGTTTGATGTCCGTGAACAGGTTCTGAGTTCACAGAGTGTGACTGGATGCTGTTCCTGGGAGGTAGAGTGCAGTGGAGTGGTTGGTATAGCAGTGGCTGACGGAACAAACAGCAGGAAAGGAGGTGGTGACTGTTGGTTTGGAGGGAATGACAAGTCCTGGAGTCTGTCCTGTTATGGTCGTTATGGTGGTTTCAGGTACTATGTCAGACACAACGGACAGGAGACTGTCCTCCCTGTCAGAGCCTCTACAGGCTCCTACAGAGTATCAGTGTATGTGGACCGTCCCGCTGGGACTCTGTCCTTCTACACAGTGTGCTCTGACTCACTGAGACACCTGTACACCTTCCAGACCACGCCCACTGGACCTCTCTATGCTGGGTTCTGGTTAGGCTCCTCCTCCTCAGCGTATCTGTGTGAGCAGAGATAGAGTCTCTATGTGAGGGTGACATCATCAGGTCGCCATGGTTACTCAACATGTTTGAGTGAGTGCAGGTTGTCATGGTTACCACCGTCGCCACGGGGTACCGGCCACCGGCCTAGTGTTACATCATGGACTCCATATTTGGGCATGAGTGACTCGCCATGACATCACGGTGACATCATCGTGATGATGTAATAATCAGAGCAGTGACATCATTGTGATGATGTAATAATCAGAGCAGTGACATCACCATTACAGCTCCTGGACGTTGTCATGTCAACACCCCCCAAGCATTTGACCTTTGACCCCGGACCCCCGTTAGATCAGATTTGTGTCATTAAAAATGTTACAAACTGTACAATAATGCATTGTGAGCTTGTAGATCTGCTATTTTCAAATATCAAATAAATATATGGTTAATATTTGATCATTTAGCTTCTAGGACCCCCTGGAACCCCCTCAAGGACCCCCGGGGGACCCTGGACCACACTTTGAAGAACCAGTTAGTGTTGATTTAGTCGACTAAAACATTGACGGAAAATGTTTGTCGACTACTTTTTTCCACTGAGGAAGACTAACATGACTAAAACTAAGACTAATATACTGACAATGTCAACAAATAAAACCTAGACTAAATGTTAGGGTGGAGAAGAGATCCAGTAGAACTAAAAGACAAGTCATTCTATGCTTGGTTGCATGCTGAAAATAGCAGATCTACAAGTGCAGTGTAGATCGGCTACATTCAGCAAATCAACCATTACGACGCCACCAAGGCCCACCGAAATACATTTTAGTCGACTAAAATCATATCATTAGTCGACTTAAACTAGACTAACACTAAAACATTTCAGATGACTAGAATAATGACTAAAAATAAATGAAGCTTCATTCCAAAGACTAAAATGACAAAAAAAAAATCTAAATTTGCTGTCAAAATAAAACAAAAGAACCAGTTTAAACACGTTAACCCTTTATATACACACTGGCTATTTGAAAACAGCAGATCTACAAGTTCACAATGCGTCGCCATGCATATATATTTTTTTATATATATTTCAGAAAATGGTAACACAAATCTTGTGTGGGGGTACCTGTGGGGGTCACTGGCACAACTATGTTCAAATGACCTTTGACCTGGTAGACGGGGATATTCTTTGACCTTTGACCTGGTAGACGGGGAGAGTATTTGACCATTGACCTGGTAGACGGGGAGAGTCTTTGACCTTTGACCTGGTAGACGGGGAGAGTCTTTGACCTTTGACCTGGTAGACGGGGAGAGTCTTTGACCTTTGACCTGGTAGACAGGGAGAGTCTTTGACCTTCTGAAGCATCATCTGAGTAACTGCTGGGTCTCAGTGTGGAGGCTGCAGCAGAGCTCAGTGTGGAGGCTGCAGCAGAGCTCAGTGTGGAGGCTGCAGCAGAGCTCAGTGTGGAGGCTGCAGCAGAGCTCAGTGTGGAGGCTGCAGCAGAGCTCAGTGTGGAGGCTGCAGCAGAGCTCAGTGTGGAGGCTGCAGCAGAGCTCAGTGTGGAGGCTGCAGCAGAGCTCAGTGTGGAGGCTGCAGCAGAGCTCAGTGTGGAGGCTGCAGCAGAGCTCAGTGTGGAGGCTGCAGCAGAGCTCAGTGTGGAGGCTGCAGCAGAGCTCAGTGTGGAGGCTGCAGCAGAGCTCAGTGTGGAGGCTGCAGCAGAGCAGGTTGTTTCTGGACTTCACCTTCGCTGCCGTTCCCTCTTAGGTGTTCCTTGAAGGACAGGGTTCTGTCGAGGGTCACACCGAGGTGGGTTGGATTAGAGGCAGCTTTATCTTGAGTCCACTCAGATGATGTTCAGTTCTCTGGCAGCTTTAGCGTTGTGGAGATGGAATACGTTGGAAACTGGTTTTGTTGGGCTTGGTTTTAGGCGCCAGGTTTTGCAGAACTGGTCCAGTCTTGTAAAGGTCTTCGGTGAGCACCTGTTCCGGTTGGTCAAGGTCTGGTGGTTTGGAATGCCAGACAGATGTCGTCTGCATAGAGGAATGTTGCAGGATTTGGTGGATGGTGGGTCGTTTTGTGTAGAGGTTGAACAGGGTTGGAGCTCTAGAACTGAGCCCTGCGGGACTCCATTTATCTGTTTTCTCCTTGCGCTCGTGTTCTGTCCGAGGTGAACTCTGAACCTCCGGTTGGTCAGCAGAGCTTTAATTACTGCCGTTGTCCAGCAGGGAGCGTCCTTTGTTTCACTAGGAGGTCTTTGTGAGTTTCACTATGAGGTCTTTGTGAGTTTCACTATGAGGTCTTTGTGAGTTTCACTAGGAAGTATTTGTGAGTTTCACTAGGAGGTCTTTGTGAGTTTCACTAGGAGGTCTTTGAGAGTTTCACTCGGAGGTCTTTGTGAGTTTCACTAGGAGGTCTTTGTGAGTTTCACTAGGAAGTATTTGTGAGTTTCACTAGGAGGTCTTTGAGAGTTTCACTCGGAGGTCTTTGTGAGTTTCACTATGAGGTCTTTGTGAGTTTCACTAGGAGGTCTTTGTACCAGACGGTATCATAGACAGATGTGAGGTGTATGTGTACAGGTACTGTATACATACAGTCCCTGTCTTCAGTCATCTACCATGCAGACATCTACACCCCCCCCCCCCCCACACACACACACACACACACACACACACACACACACAGCTCCACTGCCATCTAGACCAACTCCCACCAGCTGACTTCACCGTCCAACCAGCCTGGAGAAAAGAATGGGAGTCCAAGGAGGTCCCAAACAAACACCTGGTGTCAGACCCCAACCAACAGGTCCCTGGCACCACCCTCAATAGATTCATAGATCCAACCAACAGGACCCTGGCTCCACCCTCAATAGATTCATAGATCCAACCAACAGGACCCTGGCACCACCCTCAATAGATTCATAGATCCAACCAACAGGTCCCTGGCACCACCCCCAATAGATTCATAGATCCATGCAACAGGTCCCTGGCACCACCCTCAATAGATTCATAGATCCAACCAACAGGACCCTGGCACCACCCTCAATAGATACATAGATCCAACCAACAGGTCCCTGGCACCACCCTCAATAGATTCATAGATCCATGCAACATGTCCCTGTTCACTCTCTCTGCTCTCCTATATTAAATTTATATCATTTTATCACAACAATGTACAATCTGGAATCCATTCCTTACAATACATTTCACCAATGTGTTTGTAAAGGTGTCTAGTAACAAACAAACGTGTAAAACAAAAGCTTCGTCATTTGGGTTAATATTGACTGTAGAAAAGTAATGGTTTTCCTCTAATGACTGTAACTGATTTATGAACGGCAGTAATGCCCGATGTCCTCAGACACTTTCATTAGTGTTCAATCTTTGTATAATATTTGTATATTTGATATTTTTATATATTGGCCAAATGTATTGACATTGTTAATAGATACTGATATATTGTATCTATCCAGTCTGTAATCACACCTTGGGTGTGACTGTGAGGTGATGATTAGTGATGGTGTGCACCTGCACAACGTCACCACTCCTTCAAAAGAGACTTGACTCCCACAACTCCTCACACTGAAGAAGGCTGTTAGCCCAAACGTTTGTCCCCATGAAATAGAGAAATAAACCTGCTTGAATGTGTTTCTTGGTGTGTGAGACCTCTCTACTTTTTATGATGTTGATTTAAACTGGCAACGCACCATAAGTCAGAGCACGGTGATCACAAGAACGTTTTCTAAAACAAATTCTTGCAATGATTTCAATGTGTTTGTAAAGGTGTCTAGTAACAAACTAACGTGTAAAACAAATTATTGCAATGATTTCAGAATCATGAGAAAAGGTTGACTAGACTTCATGTCTGCTCTCCTACTGCTGTGAACATGTTGTTGACTAGACTTCATGTCTGCTCTCCTACTGCTGTGAACATGTTGACTAGACTTCATGTCTGCTCTCCTACTGCTGTGAACATGTTGACTAGACTTCATGTCTGCTCTCCTACTGCTGTGAACATGTTGTTGACTAGACTTCATGTCTGCTCTCCTACTGCTGTGAACATGTTGTTGACTAGACTTCATGTCTGCTCTCCTACTGCTGTGAACATGTTGTTGACTAGACTTCATGTCTGCTCTCCTACTGCTGTGAACATGTTGTTGACTAGACTTCATGTCTGCTCTCCTACTGCTGTGAACATGTTGTTGACTAGACTTCATGTCTGCTCTCCTACTGCTGTGAACATGTTGTTGACTAGACTTCATGTCAATCACTCTGGATTCACACATCTACTAAATGTGTTGTTAATTAACTCAAATCAATCATTGTTTATATATCGATTCATTATTAGATCATTATTTCCTAACTCGTTCCATTATTGTGTTTTCATTGAATATCCATTTGATATCGTTCTGTCTCCACATGTTATTGTATGATCATGTGTAGAAGTCATAATGTTATTGTATGATCATGTGTAGAAGTCATAATGTTATTGTATGATCATGTGTAGAAGTCATAATGTTATTGTATGATCATGTGTAGAAGTCATAATTGTTTAATAAAGTGATTGTTGACAGTCTGTCGTTGTTCCTGTGTATTAATATTCATAGTGTTGTCATGACAACAACATGGCCACAGCTCATTGGTCATGTATAATAACTGTGTTGGGTCTATTATTTGATATATAAACCCACAGTGTCTATACATTACAACTACAAGGCTAGCAGCACAAAGTAAAAGTTGCAGCATATAATGATGCATTGAGGTTGCTGCTGAGGGTACCAAGATGGCACAGTGCCAGGCAGCTGATGGTGAACTTGGGAGGAAACCTCTCAACTCCATATCTCTGCTGTCAGGAGGAAACCTCTCAACTCCATATCTCTGCTGTCAGGAGGAAACCTCTCAACTCCATATCTCTGCTGTCAGGAGGAAACCTCTCAACTCCATATCTCTGCTGTCAGGAGGAAACCTCTCAACTCCATATCTCTGCTGTCAGGAGGAAACCTCTCAACTCCAAAACCTCTCAACTCCAAAACCTTCATTTTTCAGGAAATGGAAAAACTAATGTTACGTTTTTTTCAGAAATTGAAGAAAACCTTATATTTTTGAAACAAAGCAATACTGCCTCATGATTGGAATTCTTTATTTGGAACCCCGTGAGATACAATATCTCGTTTCCAAGAAGAGGGTCCATCAAAGTTGGTATTGTGACTTTGTATATTATCAGAAACTTGCATGTGTCATTATATTATCACCACTTTACCCGAATACAGCTCAAGTGGAGTTAGGTGGTTTTCTCTGTCATTGATAGTTCTTATCAATGACAGAAAATACCTAAAATACATTCATATACATATAAACATATAGTAGAATACAGCTTGTTAAAATACATTCATATACATATAAACATATAGTAGAATTCAGCTTGTTAAAATACATTCATATACTATAAACATATAGTAGAATTCAGCTTGTTAAAATACATTCATATAAACATATAGTAGAATACAGCTTGTTAAAATACATTCATAAAAACTATATTACAGCTTGTTATTTAACCTCTTAAAGCGTCTAAACTGGACCTGAGTCGTCTCTGTACTTTTTTTCTGTCTACACCAAATGTTGGCAGAAATCCTCGTCCTACAGCTTGTAGATCTGCTATTTCTGGCTGAAGGTTCCCCCCAGAATAGAGGGTATGCGTATGACATCATCATCATACCCAGAAGTTATGTGGGAACGCCTACTGAGTGGCAAAAACTACTTTCTGGCCTGATTGACAGCCCATACATCCAATCAGAAAAGTCCTATCTGATTGACAGCCCATACATCCACACAAAAAAGTCCTATCTGATTGACAGCCCATACATCCAAACAGAAAAGTCCTGATTGACAGCCCATACATCCAATCAGAAAAGTCCTGTCTAATTGACAGCCCATAGAGCCACACGGGGACTACACATTTCACGCCCCCAAATGAGACAGCGTCCCCACTTCTGGTCCGTTAGAACGGTGTACTGCAGGCCAGCCCATAGGAGTCCATTGAAATTCAACAGTAGTTAGCCTACTTTTAAAATGTAACAAAATGAACTGAAGACTATATTGATTTAAATACAAATATGTTTCCAAATGTATGAAGTGTCTTTGTCAACATATATTGTTGTTTTCTCAATACAGGATGTATTTCACATTTAATTTACCACTTGAATGAGTTACCCATAATGTTAACGGAGCAGAGGGGAGACGGCAGACAGAGAACCTGTCGCTTTTAAGGGACGTCACTGCCTTTACGAGGCTACGAGCGCCGACTTTGAAGAGTGGAATTCTCAATAATGAATTCCGATCCTGACTGACTTTGTTCATTCATGTCTATATTTGGAACATGTCACAGGCTTACTAATATGTTCTACCTACCACGGAGCTCCGACGGTGTGTTTTACCGCTGTCAACTTGTATAATTAACTTGAATAGTTGGGAAAATAACCCAGCTAAATGGAGGAGTGACATCCTGACATTTACAACTAGTGAATTCTCCAGATGAGTATTAATAATTAGTCTTGCACGATGCCGTTTAGATCATTTTCAACAAATACATAAAACGAAACACAACAAATATATCTGGGTATTGAAAACCTCAAGGGATGCGACCGTGACGTATATACCGTGCGCCCACTTTGACTTTGAGATTTACAAATTTAATGCTAGCACTTTTCACAAACTGATGGAGTATATTATAGTACATTGTGGGTTGTATATTGAGATGGCAGGTAGCATATGTGACATTGAAAAGGACAAATCAAACATATGGGACACTTTATTGGAACACAAAAAAATAATCGCTACAGCCTCAGTAATGAACCAGTGAAATTAGGGTATTTTATGATGCCTCTCATAGGGATTGCATTGGCAGCTGCAGTACACAGTTGAAACGGACCAGAAGGGGGCGCTGCAGTACACCGTTGAAACGGACCAGAAGTGGGGCCGCTGTCTCATTTGGGGGCGTGACATTTGTATTCCCTGTGTGTCTCTATAGCTCTGATTGGTTCAAATAGGTTAGGAACCGCTGCAGTGGTGTCCAATTAGAACTTAAACCATTCTGGGCAGGAACCCCTGTTGGTGTTTGAAGCATTATGTTATACTTTAGCCATTGAAAAATAGCAGATCTACAAGCTCATAGTACAAGCTCATACAAGCTACACCCCACTTTGGGAACCACTGGTGTAGGGTACTGCGCCTGCCTTGGGCAAATACTTTGATTGTATTTATAATATCAAGATGGCTAGATCTATCATCACATGGTATAGGCCAGTGGTTCCCAAAGTGGGGTCCGGGGACCCCCAGGGGTACCTGAGGCTGAGTTCCAGGGGGTCCGGGGACCCCCAGGGGTACCTGAGGCTGAGTTTCTTCTACAGAATGAAGTCCTGCTTTTCCAATGCTTCTCGCAAAAAGCTGGTTACAGGACTCTTCCTGTCGCAGCTTGATTATGGCGATACTGTCTACCGCTTTGCTAGTTCCTCAACTCTGAGCAAACTTGACCCCCTGTTTCATGCTGCATTGAGGTTCATAACCAACTCCCCCTATAGGACTCATCACTGTACTCTGTACGCCCTAGTGGGTTGGTATTCCTTAACGTCTATAGGACTCATCACTGTACTCTGTACGCCCCCTAGTGGGTTGGTATTCCTTAACGTCTATAGGACTCATCACTGTACTCTGTACGCCCCCTAGTGGGTTGGTATTCCTTAACGTCTATAGGACTCATCACTGTACTCTGTACGCCCCCTAGTGGGTTGGTATTCCTTAACGTCTATAGGACTCATCACTGTACTCTGTACGCCCTAGTGGGTTGGTATTCCTTAACGTCTATAGGACTCATCACTGTACTCTGTACGCCCCCTAGTGGGTTGGTATTCCTTAACGTCTATAGGACTCATCACTGTACTCTGTACGCCCCCTAGTGGGTTGGTATTCCTTAACGTTTATAGGACTCATCACTGTACTCTGTACGCCCCCTAGTGGGTTGGTATTCCTTAACGTCTCGCAGGTTGCTACATTGGTATATTCTCATTTATAAAGCCATTCTTGGTAATCTCCCACGTTACATTGGTTCTAAATTTGAACTTGTCCAAAACTCTCTCAACCTCAGATCAAATGCTTGGTTACGCTACGTCGTGCCCCCAACAAAATCTGAGGCTGGAAAAAAAAGCATTGCTTATTTCGGACCCTGGTCTTGGAATGACCTACAGACCAGACTCAAACTGGACCCTGGTCTTAATGACCTACAGACCAGACTCAAACTGGACCCTGGTCTTAATGAGCTACAGACCAGACTCAAACTGGACCCTGGTCTTAATGACCTGCAGACCAGACTCAAACTGGACCCTGGTCTTAATGACCTGCAGACCAGACTCAAACTGGACCCTGGTCTTAATGACCTGCAGACCAGACTCAAACTGGACCCTGGTCTTAATGACCTGCAGACCAGACTCAAACTGGACCCTGGTCTTGGAATGACCTACAGACCAGACTCAAACTGGACCCTGGTCTTAATGACCTACAGACCAGACTCAAACTGGACCCTGGTCTTGGAATGACCTACAGACCAGACTCAAACTGGACCCTGGTCTTAATGACCTACAGACCAGACTCAAACTGGACCCTGGTCTTAATGACCTACAGACCAGACTCAAACTGGACCCTGGTCTTGGAATGACCTACAGACCAGACTCAAACTGGACCCTGGTCTTAATGATCTGCAGACCAGACTCAAACTGGACCCTGGTCTTGGAATGACCTACAGACCAGACTCAAACTGGACCCTGGTCTTAATGACCTACAGACCAGACTCAAACTGGACCCTGGTCTTGGAATGACCTACAGACCAGACTCAAACTGGACCCTGGTCTTAATGACCTACAGACCAGACTCAAACTGGACCCTGGTCTTAATGAGCTACAGACCAGACTCAAACTGGACCCTGGTCTTAATGACCTACAGACCAGACTCAAACTGGACCCTGGTCTTAATGACCTACAGACCAGACTCAAACTGGACCCTGGTCTTAATGAGCTACAGACCAGACTCAAACTGGACCCTGGTCTTAATGACCTACAGACCAGACTCAAACTGGACCCTGGTCTTAATGACCTACAGACCAGACTCAAACTGGCTGCTGTGATTCTCATGGGCACACTTCCCATACACTGCTCCTGCTTTGACGTATAGCAAATGTCTGCTTGCTTTTTAGTCTACTAGCAATTTTCCGTTGCTTAGTTTTTATTTTATTAGTCCTTATTGGTCGCGTTCCTGTTCTCCGTTTGAGCTTCGGTAGTGGGTTCTGTATTTATGAGCGTTGTATGTCTGTCCTGTTTTTTGTTGTGTATTTTTTTTGTTATTGGCAGAGCTGTGTCACTTATTTTGCCTCTTGTCTTGGCCAGTTCACACTTGTAAAAGAGACTTCAGTCTCAATGTGGTTTTTACTGGTTAAATAAAGGTTAAAAAACACCCCACTTTGGGAACCACTGGTGTAGGGTACTGCGCCTGCCTTGGGCAAATACTTTGATTGTATTTATAATATCAAGATGGCTAGATCTATCATCACATGGTATAGGCCAGTGGTTCCCAAAGTGGGGTCCGGGGACCCCCAGGGGTACCTGAGGGAGTTCCAGGGGGTCCCCAGCTAAATGATAGTTTGGAACCAAATGGACCCTTATGGGTCTGTAACTCAGAGAGTGTACAAATGGAACCAAATGGGTCATTTGGTTCCATTTTTACACTCTCAAGAGTTAAAATAACATTGATTTTACAAAATAAATTGGGGGTCCCAGAGATAGAAATGCCATTACATGGGGGGTCCGTAGACTAATGCATGTCAACCTGCATGGGGGCCCTTTAAATTAAACGGGTTGAGAATCACCTGGCATATCTTTTCAAATGGGGGTCCGTGGGGCTAATTAGTGTCTATTTGAGGGTCCTTGATGTGAAAAGGTTTGGGGAACCACCGGTCCTTTCTGGACCCTTGTTGTACCTTTTCTGTAGCCTATATTTGGGACAAACATGGGGTCCTAAAAGGGGATAATCATCATCATCAAGTAGCCTCTGTAGCATCATGATAACCACCAGGATATATAACCCAGTGTCAGTGTGTTTACATTCTGATTCTTCACTGAATAAGAAAACAGAATATGATACTAAAACAATCTCAGCTACTTGTTCTAGCCTAGCTCTGGTTTGATTGATTGATTGAAGTATGTATTAACAGTTTGCAGAATTACAGTACATTTCAAGCACAAACTCAATACAAACTAAAGACTGTTAACTGTGAGTGGACGACCCCATAAAGCATTCCACTTGTTTACAAGAGGGTCCACCTTAAGAGACGTACAAATAGACACTTCTATATAGCCAAAGAACAGAACAGGAATTCATCATAAAGGAGGTAAAAATGTGTGTGTAGGGGCCCACCGCCCCCCCCCCCCCCCCCCCCCCCCTTTCCCCTCACTGTATATGTTTCTTTTCCCTTTTTACTTCCTTCATGATGAATTCCTGTTCTGTTCTTTGACTATATAGAAGTGTCTATTTGTACGTCTCTAAATGTTTTGATGAATTGAACATGGTGGCCCCACTCACAGTTAACAGCCTTTGTATTGAGTTTGTGCTTGAAATGTACTGTAATTCTGCAAACTGTTAATACATATTTCAATCAATCAATCAATCAAAGTTAAGGAGAGGCGCCGAGCCACTCTGATACACTCTCAACCAAATGCTCAACCAAACCTTTTACCTGGATAGTTTGTTTGAAATTCTTTATTTAGGAATACCCCATTGAGATATGGTATCTCGTTTTCGAGAGGGTCCTATAGGATAGTTATCTTAAACACATACAGAATCTTTGTAACAGTTTCTGCAGTCCTTATGTTTTTTGTATTTCTCTTTTGTTTCAGCAGTTGAATACAGATAGATAGATTTCCAGTGCACACACAATGGCCAACTGAGGAAAAGAATAAATAAAATAAACGTTTAATCGATTCCTTTCTATGGCCTTTCACTTGTATACAGCTTGAATCCCTGCAGCATCCCTGCATATTCTCAGAGGAACATTAGACCAAACATAGCAGACCTACAACAATGCATCATGACACGTCGAAGTGTGAAGCCTAACCCTAACCCAATGCATCATGACACGTCGAAGTGTGAAGCCAACTAACTCATGTCAGTTTCACACAACAAGTATAGACAGGGTTTAAGTTACAGGATGTTTTAAAAAAAAGACTCCCCAGTCTCCACTTCCTGTATCTGTTAGAGAGATAGAGGGTTTAAGTAACAGGATGTTTACACTCAAGGATGTGTGCACAGGAAGAGAGATTAGATCTGTATCCACATGAAGAGAGATTAGATCTGTATCCACAGGAAGAGAGATTAGATCTGTATCCACAGGAAGAGAGATTAGATCTGTATCCACAGGAAGAGAGATTAGATCTGTATCCACATGAAGAGAGATTAGATCTGTATCCACAGGAAGAGAGATTAGATCTGTATCCACAGGAAGAGAGATTAGATCTGTATCCACATGAAGAGAGATTAGATCTGTATCCACATGAAGAGAGATTAGATCTGTATCCACATGAAGAGAGATTAGATCTGTATCCACATGAAGAGAGATTCGATCTGTATCCACAGGAAGAGAGATTAGATCTGTATCCACATGAAGAGAGATTCGATCTGTATCCACAGGAAGAGAGATTAGATCTGTATCCACAGGAAGAGAGATTAGATCTGTATCCACAGGAAGAGAGATTAGATCTGTATCCACAGGAAGAGAGATTAGATCTGTATCCACATGAAGAGAGATTAGATCTGTATCCACAGGAAGAGAGATTAGATCTGTATCCACAGGAAGAGAGATTAGATCTGTATCCACAGGAAGAGAGATTAGATCTGTATCCACAGGAAGAGAGATTAGATCTGTATCCACAGGAAGAGAGATTAGATCTGTATCCACATGAAGAGAGATTAGATCTGTATCCAGGAGTTTGATTGATTGAATTGATTGAAAAATTGTATTAACAGTTTGCAGAATTACAGTACATTTCAAGCACAAACTCAATACAAAGGCTGTTAACTGTGAGTGGACGACCCAATTAAGCATTACACTTGTTTACAACAGGGTCCACCATGTTCAATTCATCAAAAACTGTGAGGTCTGTGACTGTGAGGTCTCCTCCTCTCAAGGAGTTATGCACAGGAAGAGAGATTAGATCTGTATCCAGGAGTGACTGTGAGGTCTATGACAGAAAGTCTACCTTCAGTCAAAATGTTCTTTCCATCAAAGGTTGTCAATACTTAACTGGAATGAGCTCCCTCTCCTCCCTGTCCCCACTTTCTCAGCTTTTAACCCATTTTGACCTGAGATCAGATTCTAAAAATGTCTTTATACATACTGACAGTTTTCTGAAAAAGCTATGTTTCTATGTCAGTCGTTCTTCGATTTTTCTAAAATAGAAGATCTACAAGCTCATAGCGCGCCACCGAGTGGTGCGCTACGAGCTTGTAGATCTGCTATTTTTCAATAGCTAAAGCATAACATAATGCTAACACCAAAAGGGGTCCCCGCCCAAAATGGGTTTTAAAGGACAATTGAAACAAGAAACGTGTGAGACTGTCAGTCCACAATCCACAGTCCACAATGTGGCAGCGGTGGCCGAACGGATAGCGGAGCGGTCTTGATACCGGAAGGTCGCCAGTTCGAATCAGCGGTCCGACACGTTAAAATTACCACCGCTGAAGTGCCCTTGAACAAGGCATTGAACCACTACGATGAAATGTGTTCTATGAGCAGGGCCTGGCTGGAAACAAGTTCTTGAGCTTAGCCCAGATACCCTGGGTAAATATAGTAATCATTTCATTTCATTTCATTTCAACTGTCAGTCCACAATCCTAACTGTCAGTCCTAACCCTAGTAATTAGTTTTAAATCTTTTCTTATTTCTCTCAACTCTTATTTTCTCCTTTTTGCTGTTTGAAATGTACTAGTGAAAAAAGGGAGGGGTACTAGTGTACACCCCTGAGGGACTGGTTGAGCCTGTGATCACACTCAGAATGAAAGCTGAAGTTTATAGACTTTATTATGTCTGCCTCTCATGCAGGCTTTTAAATGTTCAGCAAATTGTATGGAATTGACAGCATCTTCAGACCTTCTCCCAACAGAAGCTCTTGGAACATTTTAATTTTTATGACATTTGAGTTCACAGCACATACAATTGTGACTCTTTTTGATACAGAGGCAAGACTAAGGCCCTTTCCCAATTCCCCCCTTCTCCATGGCCCTTAGCCCTTCCCCTTGCTGATGCGCGTTCACGTGAGGAGGAAGGGTTTTCTCAATTCTCTTTGGAGCGAGGGGTAGGGCCGAGGGGTAGGGTTAGGATCCCCTTCAAACCAAGGGACTTCGCGACCAGACTTAAAACGGAGGGACATCACAGATTGCGGAAGGCGGACGAGGTAAGACGCCTTTGTCGTCCTTTATTATGGAAGAATATGATAATAACCAATATTATTTGAATGTGTTAACAATCTGCATCGCCAAAAATATCGCAATCTCTAGCAAAGGTTAACGTTACCTCACTTGAACTAACGATATGGTACGGCGTTGCATTCATACAACGTTACGGTAACGTTAACCATTCATTTGGCATCGGCGCTTTTTTATTTTTATTTACCGCCGGTGCCCCGGTGGAACAACTCGGACGCAAGCTAGTTTAACTAGCAGGCATCAGTCCGACCCCCAGACCCCGATATGTCAACATTCTGCAGTTTTGGAGCTCTTAAAAGCCGTGAAATAGCCTACTGTACCTACACAACGCTGCCGCTGCATAACGTTGGCTACTCGCTGCAGTGATAGCTGGTATGGTTTTATCATGACCAATGTTATGCTAATCCCAACAAGTTGCAAAAGTTACATAACTAATTAACAATGGTGTTGTTTTTCCCCCCAGGCAAACCAGCTATGGAACAGACTGCAAGCTGCTGTACAGCCTGTACATTGGATGGAGATGGATCACGATTGTCCTAAATGTTGTTGAATTTGAAACATTATCATTCATATTATTATTAGCATACCACGACTTCCATGATAGAAAATGACTGTTCTTAATGATATTAAAAACAATGAACACAGTGACCACAGCCCCTTCTTTCTATACTGTAAATTGTTTTTCCTTTTTCTAACCCTGTAGGCTATATGATATATAACTGTACCCATTCTATACAAACTGTTAATACAATAATCAATGAATCAGGTACAACTGTTGAGCAGGTGTCAGAATGAGCTATATCTAGCTGAATTACATTCTGGTGGGCTACCAAGATGAGACAAAATTACAATATATTTATTTCATCATAACCACAGCCATAAATATTTACGTTCCATCTCTTCTCCCAAAATAGCCGATCTACAGCTTATAGCAGTGGTTTCCAAAGTGGGTTATGGGGACCCCCAGGGGTCCTTGAGAGACTTCCAGGGGGTCCCCAGCTAAATGATAGTTTGGAACCAAATGGACCCATAAGGGTCCATTTGTACACTCAGAGTTAATTAACATTGATTTTACAATATAAATTGGGGATCCCAGAGACAGAAATGCCATCAAATGGGGGTCCATGGACTAATGCATGTCACACTGGTGGTCCGTGACACTGCTAGATTCGTAAAAATATATGGGGTGCCTGGCATATCTCTTCAAATGGGGGTCTGCGGGCTAATTCGTGTCAATTTGGGGGTCCTCGACATGAAAAAGTTTGGGGACCACTGGCCTGTAGTGAGCTTGCAGATCAGCTATTTTCTGAGAACAGGTTGTATATCAATATCTACAAGGGACGTTCAATATTTAGGGACGTTCCAATTCCTAGGGTGATGATTTATCCCCCTACCCCTTGACATGAAGGGATAAGGGGTAGGGCCAAGGGCTGAGGGGTAGGGTTAAAAAAGGAATTGGGAAAGGAGAGGAGAAACACAAGACTAACTGTTCAGGAGAGGAGAAAAACTGTTTTGTTTTCTATCCAAAATGAGTTAATAGCACAGGCAGACTCTTCACATACTAGACTAGAGCATGTCTGAAATAAATGTCAGAGCTGAAATCGACATAAACATGTAGCTAGGTGTAATGTTAGAGACCACAGAAGTGAACCTTTTCAAGCCTGTTTTCTCAACTCGCTGTTTCTCTGCAAGACATTATACTCTATAAGCCATATCTCCAAAACTGGTGGGTCAAACTGAACAACCAATATGTCAATTTGAAGCTATGATTCCCAGCTATGACATGAAACAATGACAATTTAAAAAAAACCCAAAATGCAATGATCAGAAACGGTCACAATTATCTGACTGAGTAAATACTCAATTTAAAAGTAAAAGTATGGTATTAAAAAACAATAATCACATTTTCAAACATCTGTAGGCCTACTGTAAACATCTGTAGGCCTACTGTAAACATCTGTAGGCCTACTGTAGGCCTACTGTGCAGCATCAGCTGAGCTGAGGAGTAAAAGAAAAAGAGAAATATATTATCTACGGACGGAAAAGTTTTAGTACAGGAAATCTATGGAAAATACAGGATCAAAACCTCAAACTAATGGCAAAAAAACCCAAACTCAGTTGATTTTGCATCTTCAATATATCCTGAATAACAGAAAAATACATTTGGCCATAGCAACTTGCCCCCAATGTGATGATGTCAGCACATTTGGGCAAGTTGCTGAGGCCAAATTTAGCCCAATGAGTGTTTTTGTGCAAAACTAATGCTTGGAATGGATTCAGCATCATGAAAACCCCCTAGTTTGACACGTCACATGGTACTTAAAGCACAAGGACATTTAGAAAATACTGCCTTATAATAGGATGTCAATGGTGGCCATACTGTACAGGCCATTTTCAACACTTCCCCTCAGACAATTCCAGGCAACTTTTTTGAGTGGTGTACTGTAAACCACTCCTACAACTGGCTTTGTTAGTGCAGAAAAAATGAGCATGGTTGCTATGTTCACCCTGTTCACCCGGGTGTGATTTCATACAACTGGCTTTGTTAGTGCAGAAAAAATGAGCATGGTTGCTATGTTCACCCTGTTCACCCGGGTGATTTCATTACGTCAGACAGGCCTTACACCACTCAGTTCACACGGGTGTGATTCCTTTTTTGAGTGGTGTAAACCACTCCTACAACTGGCTTTTGTGTGCAGAAAAAAATGAGCATGGTTGCTATGTTCAAAATAATTTCTGACGTAATTAAATCACTCCCGGGTGAACTGGATGACCGTAGCAACCATGGTCATTTTCTCTGCACAGAAAAAGCCAGTTGTGAAATCACATCCGGGTGTGATTTCATTACGTCAGATCAGAGCTGATCAGGCTACATAATACCTTACCTTATTTCATTACGTCAGACATTACGTCAGACCACAGCTGATCATGCTATATAAAACCTTACACCACTCAGTTCACACGGGTGTGATTTTTTCTGTTATTCAGGATATATTGAAGATGCAAAATCAGCTGAGTTCGTTTTTTTTGCAATTAGATTGAGGTCAAATGACATCATTACTGGACTATTTTGGGACCCGCTGCATTAGAGACCATCCTTCCATGCATACAGTAGTCCTCCCTTTCAAATAACGAGCACTGCCATCACGTTTTTAAAGTTGTAGACATTATTTATTATATTTGCATTATGATTATTATTGTTGACCACCAACTCAATGCTTAAAAAAAACAAAAAACAAAAAAAAACAGTCCTGCCAGGATTTTGTTGTTTTCCGTGATTTAAAAATAATAAAATAAAATGGATTTTGTAAAGAACCACTTTCCTTTTCTGTGTGGGGAAATGTACAAGACTGATAATCAAATCAAGCAACGCTCTGCTTGCCGTTCTCTTTTACACTTTGAAATCAGCATAGAAATATTAACCCCTTTTGGGGCGGGAACCCCTTTTGGGGTTAGGTTAGGTTATAATTTAGCTATTGAAAAATAGCAGATCTACAAGCTCGTAGCGCGCCACCGAGTGGCGCGCTACGAGCTTGTAGGTCTGCTATTTTTTTTTAATCGTAAAAATGCGGCACACATCTTATATATACAGTATTCTTTCAGAGCTTTTTAACTCAAATCTTTGCTTCTGGGAGAGTCCCTGGAACTACATATTTTGAGATGGGGGTCGGTGGCCAAATACATATCATTCTGGGGCTCCTTGACATGAAAAAGGTTTAGCACCACTGACATAGAAACACAGGTTTTTCAGAAAACTGTCATGATTTATATTTTTTAAATTTCGACGTCAGGCCTAAATGGGTTAAATAAAGTGCAGCTCTTAAAAAAAAAACTAAACATGAGCAATCGATCGTATATTTTGACCTGAGATCAGATTCTAAAAATGTCTTCTACATCCTGACAGTTTCCTGAAAAAGCTATGTTTCTATGTCAGTCGTTCTTCGATTTTTCAAAAATAGCAGATCTACAAGCTCGTAGCGCGCCACTCGGTGGCGCGCTATGAGCTTGTAGATCTGCTATTTTTCAATAGCTAAAATGCTAACACCAAAAGGGGTTCCCGCCCAAAATGGGTGTTAAGTGCAGCTCTTAGTCAAAAACTAAGCCTCATATGAGGATGGGAGCCGAATATTTCAACAAAACACTTAAAAGAAATTTTGACAGAACATTTTGACGGCAGCCGTTTGCAATTTCGTGAAATCCTGGCGGAAAGGCAAAACGTAAAGAAGACACCACAGTTAGCGGAGAGTATTAAAACTAGGGGTCACCAACATGTTCCATATATGGACTTAATGTGACCGTGGAAAAGACTTGGTCTTGTCCGTAACAAATGTTACATTTTCAGTTTCATACGCACCGTTAGAATGTTCTCATTTTGATCTCTAAAACGCACACTTACTGAAACGTCAAGTCTCCAGCTTATATTATTGTCCACTCATTGTGTACGTCCGCGGCAAAACAAAAAATTATGTTGACACAAATGTCCCGCACGAGCCATGCGACATGGCGATGACCCCTGATTAAAACGAATGGGGAAAAAGAATACCACATGTCACTGCTAAGAAAGAGCTACTAGGCATATGAACTGTATACAGTACAGGTTCAACTGTACGTACACAATGACACGGCTGTGAGGAAGACAGATATGCATCTATTTGCAAAGTTCCTTTGATCAGAGGAAAAGCTACTACTGTACTCGTTTTCTGTCAAAAGGTTCTCGGGGGGGAAAGGCAACAGATGTCATTGCTTGAAATCACGCACGAGCAAGCACGCACGCACACACACACACACACACACACACAAGCACACACACACACACACACACACACACACAAGCAAACAAGCACGCACGCACCCATACACAAGCACACACGCACGCACGTACCCATACACAAGCACACGCACACACACTTATGGAATGATATGAAAAAGCAGTTTTAAAAATGAGACAATCCTTATTGTATGGTTATTAGAAACTAGTGATAAAAGGCCTCTATTATGATGTTCACAAAAACACGACACAACTTTCTAAAAAGCTTAAATAAGGCAGTCCAGCAAAAACAAAAAGGTGCATTTAAATATAATAAAGACAAACAAACGTATAATTATTATTATTATTATTACAGTATAGTCGTCAAACACACAAACTCATTCACGCTTCGATTACTTATTTTTTGTCCTAAATTTAGGTCCACATATTGAGGCTACAAATCCATTAGGCCTCGTTCACAACACTCTTTCACTTAGGACAAAGTGCTCTGTTGCACGTTAGAACGATTCTTTAAATTAGATTCTTTAAATTAACAAATCAACCTTTTTTCTCCTTCTTTTCAGCTCTTAATTATGTCATTGTTACCTTCAAGACTTTCTCCCGTTGCATCCAAAGCAAGTGCTTAATATTGTCCTGCCCTGTAAATGCTAGTCGAGTATAGGAGAGTAGTGAGTAGTGCCTAGGGGCTATAGTTCCAAACATTGCTCCTATATGGGCTATAGTTCCAAACATTGCTCCTATATGGCTGGAACTATCCCATTGAGATAGAATGGAACTATCCCATTGAGATAGAATGGAACTATCCCATTGAGATAGAATACGATTAAAAAAAAGAACCTTAAAAAAAATGATGTTCACAAATGATGTCCTATGAGACTTATTTAACAAAATGCGATTCCAGCATTTTTAGTGCCTTTTTTTTAAAAGAGTTTTAAGCATTTTAAGGATAATTGTGAGGTCCCAACCCCTACGGTGAATGGTCAGTGGGAGGAGGAGGTCTGGATGTCTTTGTGCCTCATGGTGAGGGGAGGAGGTCTGGATGTCCATGTGCCTCATGGAGAGGGGAGGAGGTCTGGATGTCCATGTGCCTCATGGCGAGGGGAGGAGGTCTGGATGTCCATGTGCCTCATGGTGAGGGGAGGAGGTCTGGATGTCCATGTGCCTCATGGTGAGGGGAGGAGGTCTGGATGTCCATGTGCCTCATGGTGAGTGGAGGAGGTCTGGATGTCCATGTGCCTCATGGTGAGGGGAGGAGGTCTGGATGTCCATGTGCCTCATGGTGAGGGGAGGAGGTCTGGATGTCCATGTGCCTCATGGTGAGGGGAGGAGGTCTGGATGTCCATGTGCCTCATGGAGAGGAGAGGAGGTCTGGATGTCCATGTGCCTCATGGAGAGGGGAGGAGGTCTGGATGTCTTTGTGCCTCATGGTGAGGGGAGGAGGTCTGGATGTCTTTGTGCCTCATGGTGAGGGGAGGAGGTCTGGATGTCCATGTGCCTCATGGTGAGGGGAGGAGGTCTGGTGGTGAGGGGAGGAGGTCTGGATGTCCATGTGCCTCATGGTGAGGGGAGGAGGTCTGGTGGTGAGGGGAGGAGGTCTGGATGTCCATGTGCCTCATGGTGAGGGGAGGAGGTCTGGATGTCCATGTGCCTCATGGATAGGGGAGGAGGTCTGGATGTCCATGTGCCTCATGGTGAGGGGAGGAGGTCTGGATGTCTATGTGCCTCATGGTGAGGGGAGGAGGTCTGGTGGTGAGGGGAGGAGGTCTGGATGTCTTTGTGCCTCATGGTGAGGGGAGGAGGTCATGGCTGGCTGGGGTCAGATCTGGCTGGCGTCGTCTCCTTGCTGTACCCCTTTTGTACACCGTCTAAAAAAAGAAGGGTGTCCATTCTTCTTCAGCCTACAGGCCCAGCTTGTGTGATTCCTGGTCTAGAGGGGCGGGTGACGGCCAAAACAGGCGCCAGCCCCCCCTCACCTACCCGGTAGAAAACGGAGCAGAACACTGACATGCACCACATTTGGAGCAGCGCCCCTCTGCACTGTTAATGGTTAACGAAATTTAAAATAAAATAAAAAAGGAAGTGGGCTTCAGTTCATATGCCAGATTTTCCAATGCGTTTCCCCAGGCTTTTCCGAATGCGAATGAAAATAAAAGTCCTGGGTACCGATTCTCCTTGGACAACGCAGGGTACCTGCAGGGTACCGATTCTCCTTGGACAATGCAGGGATCGATTCTCCTTGGACAACGCAGGGTACCGATTCTCCTTGGACAACGCAGGGATCGATTCTCCTTGGACAACACAGGGATCGATTCTCCTTGGACAACGAAGGGATCGATTCTCCTTGGACAATGCAGGGTACCGATTCTCCTTGGACAACGCAGGGATCGATTCTCCTTGGACAACACAGGGATCGATTCTCCTTGGACAACGCAGGGATCGATTCTCCTTGGACAACGCAGGGATCGATTCTCCTTGGACAACGCAGGGTACCTGCAGGGTACCGATTCTCCTTGGACAACGCAGGGTACCGATTCTCCTTGGACAACGCAGGGATCGATTCTCCTTGGACAACGCAGGGTACCGATTCTCCTTGGACAACGCAGGGATCGATTCTCCTTGGACAACACAGGGATCGATTCTCCTTGGACAATGCAGGGATCGATTCTCCTTGGACAACGCAGGGTACTGATTCTCCTTGGACAACGCAGGGATCGATTCTCCTTGGACAACGCAGGGTACCTGCAGGGTACCGATTCTCCTTGGACAACGCAGGGTACCGATTCTCCTTGGACAACGCAGGGATCGATTCTCCTTGGACAACGCAGGGATCGATTCTCCTTGGACAACGCAGGGTACCGATTCTCCTTGGACAACGCAGGGTACCGATTCTCCTTGGACAACGCAGGGATCGATTCTCCTTGGACAACGCAGGGACCGATTCTCCTTGGACAACGCAGGGTACCTGCAGGGACCGATTCTCCTTGGACAACGCAGGGATCGATTCTCCTTGGACAACGCAGGGATCGATTCTCCTTGGACAACGCAGGGTACCGATTCTCCTTGGACAACGCATGGGTACCGATTCTCCTTGGACAACGCAAAAGTCAAAAAGTCCTAGAAGTCAAGAAAAAGTCCAAAAAGAAGTGTTGCATGGGCAAAGTTGGATTGGATTTATAACACAGAACTTCAGAACCGTCCAGAATACGGTCGGTCGCTACAGTAACATTAATTCTTATGGATAGGATTTTTTTTCCTGGGCTAAAGACAGAACCGAGAATCAGGACCACGTTGACCCATTCTACTAAATGTCATCCTGATAAGTTTACAAAAAAAACTTATCAGGATGCAAAAAATTGTATCAGTGGTGCTCAAAACTGTTTCATGTCAAGGACCCCCAGAATGATACTTGGCCGCAGACCACCATCTGAAAATATCTTGTTCCAGGAACCCCCCCCACCAGAAGCAAAGATTTGAGTTAAAAACGTTGAATGTGGAATACGATTTGCACACACATTTTCAAGAATGTGCACTCGGTGCCGTTCTATGGGCTTTACTTGTAGATCTGCTATTTTTCCAACAGCAAAAAGTTTAAAAAAAGGTTAAAAGCTAAAAGGTGACACAGATGTGTTCCAGGTCTTAATGGGGTTAAAAGGTCAGTCTCTCAGGGTGTTGATGTGAGCACATATCTTGAGGGCGGGGCCTATAGAGGTCGGAGGACGGGGCCTATAAAGGTCGGAGGGCGGGGCCTATATAGGTCGGAGGTCGTTCAGGGCGGGGCCTATATAGGTCAGAGGGCGGGGCCTATAAAGGTCGGAGGGCGGGGCCTATAAAGGTCGGAGGTCGTTGATGTGAGCACATATCTTGAGGGCGGGGCCTATAGAGGTCGGAGGGCGTTGATGTGGGCACATATCTTGAGGGCGGGGCCTATATAGGTCAGAGGTCATTGAAGTTACACATATCTTGAGGGCGGGGCCTATAGAGGTCAGAGGGCGGGGCCTATAGAGGTTGGATGTCGTTGATGTGGGCACATATCTTGAGGGCGGGGCCTATAGAGGTCGGAGTTCATTGATGTTAGCACATATCTCGAGGGCGGGGCCTACAGAGGTCGGAGGTCGTTGATGTGGGCACAGATCTTGAGGGCGGGGCCTATAGAGGTTGTTGATGTGAGCACATATATTGAGGGCGGGGCCTATATAGGTCAGAGGGCGGGGCCTATAGAGGTCGGAGGTCGTTGTTGTGAGCACATATCTTGAGGGCGGGGCCTATAGAAGTCGGAGGTCGTTGATGTGAGCACAGATCTTGAGGGCGGGGCCTATAGAGGTCGGAGGTCGTTGATGTGGGCACATCTCTTGAGGGCGGGCCTATAAAGGTCAGAGGTCGTTGATGTGGGCACATATCTTGAGGGCGGGGCCTATAGAGGTCGGAGGTCGTTGATGTGAGCACATATCTTGAGGGCGGGGCCTATATAGGTCAGAGGGCGGGGCCTATAGAGGTCGGAGGTCGTTGATGTGAGCACATATATTGAGGGCGGGGCCTATATAGATATTGAGGGTGGGGCCTATATAGGTCGGAGGGCGGGGCTTATAGAGGTCGGAGGTCGTTGATGTGAGCACAGATCTTCAAGGCGGGGCCTAGCTTGATGTTCATGGTGGACATGAGGTGCTCCTCTCGGAGCAGCATCAGGGCCTGTCCGTCAATCTCCTGGGACAGGAAGTGACACGACAGCTCCTCGCAACCTGGAGGAGAGGAGAGAGAGAGAGAGAGAGACAGAGACAGAGACAGAGACAGAGAGAGAGAGAGAGAGAGAGGAGGGAGGGAGAGAGAGAGTAGGGAGGGAGAGAGAGAGATAGAGAGAGATATAGATAGAGAGAGAGGGAGAGAGAGAGAGATAGAGATAGATAGAGAGAGAGATGGAGAGAGAGAGAGATATAGAGAGAGAGAGAGAGAGAGAGAGAGAGAGAGAGAGATAGAGATAGAGATAGAGAGAGAGATGGAGAGAGAGAGATATATAGATAGAGAGAGAGGGAGAGAGAGATAGAGATAGAGAGAGATGGAGAGAGAGAGAGAGATAGAGAGTGAGATAGAGATAGAGATAGAGATAGAGATAGAGATAGAGATAGATAGAGTGAGATACTTTCAAACTGTCTGACAGTCGACAGTCTGTGCTGTCTGTCTGTGCTGTCTGTGCTGTCTGTCTGTGCTGTCTGTCTGTGCTGTCTGTCTGTGCTGTCTGTCTGTGCTGTCTGTCTGTGCTGTCTGTGCTGTCTGTCTGTGCTGTCAGTCTGTGCTGTCAGTCTGTGCTGTCTGTGGTGTCTGTCTGTGGTGTCTGTCTGTGCTGTCTGTCAGTGCTGTCTGTCAGTGCTGTCTGTCAGTGCTGTCTGTCAGTGCTGTCTGTCTGTGCTGTCTGTCTGTGCTGTCTGTCTGTGCTGTCAGTCTGTGCTGTCAGTCTGTGCTGTCTGTGCTGTCTGTCTGTGCTGTCTGTGCTGTCAGTCTGTGCTGTCAGTCTGTGCTGTCAGTCTGTGCTGTCTGTCTGTGCTGTCTGTCTGTCTGTGCTGTCTGTCTGTGCTGTCTGTCTGTGCTGTCTGTCTGTGCTGTCTGTCTGTGCTGTCTGTGCTGTCTGTCTGTGCTGTCTGTGCTGTCTGTCTGTGCTGTCAGTCTGTGCTGTCTGTCTGTGCTGTCTGTCTGTGCTGTCTGTCTGTGCTGTCTGTGCTGTCTGTCTGTGCTGTCAGTCTGTGCTGTCTGTCTGTCTGTGCTGTCTGTCTGTGCTGTCTGTCTGTGCTGTCTGTGCTGTCTGTCTGTGCTGTCAGTCTGTGCTGTCTGTCTGTGCTGCCTGTCTGTGCTGTCTGTCTGTGCTGTCTGTCTGTGCTGTCTGTGCTGTCTGTCTGTGCTGTCTGTCTGTGCTGTCTGTGCTGTCTGTGCTGTCTGTCTGTGCTGTCTGTCTGTGCTGTCTGTCTGTGCTGTCTGTCTGTGCTGTCTGTCTGTGCTGCCTGTCTGTGCTGTCTGTGCTGTCTGTGCTGTCTGTCTGTGCTGCCTGTCTGTGCTGTCTGTCTGTGCTGTCTGTGCTGTCTGTCTGTGCTGTCTGTGCTGTCTGTGCTGTCTGTCTGTGCTGTCTGTCTGTGCTGTCTGTCTGTGCTGTCTGTCTGTGCTGCCTGTCTGTGCTGTCTGTCTGTGCTGTCTGTCTGTGCTGTCTGTGCTGTCTGTCTGTGCTGTCTGTCTGTGCTGTCTGTCTGTGCTGTCTGTCTGTCCGTGCTGTCTGTCTGTGCTGTCTGTGCTGTCTGTCTGTCCGTGCTGTCTGTCTGTGCTGTCTGTGCTGTCTGTGCTGTCTGTGCTGTCTGTGCTGCCTGAACACAACACTATACATTGACCAGTGTTGATTTTGACAGCAAATTTAGATTTTAGTTTTAGTCTTTTGAATAGTTTTCATTTTGTTTCAGTCACATTTTAGTCACCTGGAATGTTTTAGTGTTAGTCTAGTTTTAGTCGACTAAATATCATACGATTTTAGTCGACTAAATCTACAGTTGATTTACTCGACTAAAGTACATTTTTGCCAGCCTTGATGGCGTCGTAATGACAGATTTGACACTTATAGCCGATCTACAAGCTTGTAGATCTGCTATTTTCAGCATGCAAACAAGTGTAAAATGACTCCTACTGGATCTCTTGTCCACTAGTCCCTGCCTAATATTTTAGTCAATGCAATTGTCAATATATTTACTCTTAGTTTTAGTCATCAGAGCTTAGTTTTCATTTAGTTTCCATTCAGTTTTTGTCAGCGAAAGAAGGTAGTCGACGGACATTTTTCGGCATAGTTTTACTCGACGAAATCAAAACTGGCATTGACGAGTCAACATGATAGAACCAATAACTAAAACAATGTAATGGGTATTTATTTAGATCATCATTTCTTCACAGACATATTATTATTCATGTGAACGTTACCAACCTTGCAGGGAGGAAATGAACTGAGACACTTCCTCCACGCTCCACTGGGCGGGGCTAGAGGGCAGGAAGCTGGGGGCGTCGCCCTCGGAGGGAGGAGGAGCCTCCTGGTGGCAGGAGACCACGGATGAGGCGGGGCTGAAGGACATAGGCTCCTCCTCCTCCTCCTCCAACTCCTCCTCCTCCTCACCGCTGGAGACCATGGAGGAGCGGCTGGACTCTGACCGGCACTGGAGAGGAGAGGAGAGGAGGAGTTAGGAGGAGAGGGGAGGAGAGGAGT